>NW_010230012.1:25148-25437 GCF_000690775.1 Eurypyga helias | reverse complement strand
GCTAGGGAAATGGTAAGGTGTATCTGTAACAGCTTGCTTTCAAATACATACAGAGTTCTTCGTGTCGTGCTACACTTAACTGCTTCACTTGATTGATCTTGGTTACTATAGTTTTACTTCTAATTCAAAGTACTGGCCAATTTTTGTAACACAGAACATTTTAGATGTATTTCATTAAATTATTGAGAACAGAGGTTTTTGCAAGGCAAAATGGTGCAATGGCTGCATGATGGTTTTAAATTCACTGAAAATTTCTATTGAGGGTAAAATGCCATCCTTGTTGACGCAA
>NW_010230012.1:21778-25133 GCF_000690775.1 Eurypyga helias | reverse complement strand
GAATGAACAAGGCTCAACTTTGCTGCGTCACTTCAAACTTATCAGTGCATTTAGAGCATCTCTATTACATACATTTTTATACAATGTCAGAGTTCTAACAGACCAAGTAGGAATATTTTGCAAGTTTATATTTAAGTACATACATATTTGAACTAATGATGGGCAGCATTTAAAATACAAAGCTTAAGTGATTTATGAAATTGTATGAAACTTCTTAGGGAGCATGAATTACCATTATTTTTTCCAGATAAATTCAAACTGTATCAGAAATTTGTTACTTGCATTAAGCTGTAAGTAATGAAGGAAAAAGTATTTGTACTGTAAAAATATGAATATGTAAATCCACATTTCTACTGATATTTACACTAGTTTCAGCACAGAAACAAGTAAGACCTAAACCAGACCTATTTCCAGACACTATAGCATTGAAAAATAATTTTGCTGAATTGAACAAGAAAAGTTGGCAAGTATTAATTTTTTTTATTCCCTCATAACAAGGCATGATCTCCTTTCTTTGTACTGATTCTTCAGAACATTCCCATCCAATTCTGTTGTATCCAAACCTTCTCAGCATCAGTTATTGCAAACTTGTTCTTCCCATGCACTTATTAAACTAATCTGACTGGCTCAGCAGAAGATTGCTTTCTCTTTTCCTCTTTTTCAGTCTGTGCTGCAAGATGGTCTGGTACATGCTTGTTTTTGTATTGCAGCAGATAAGAAGGGGCTGGTGGAAACAGCTTGGACATGTGTATTATGAGCTTTGCTTGGAGATGCATGTTGTCTGTAAAGGCGTATCAGCTTTTGATCAAAGGCTGCTATTTCCCTAATGTAACTGGAAACCTAATAGTAGTCAGAAAAAAAGAAAGATTACGTATCAGAAAACTGATGTGATGATTCTCCTTCATTTTAGACTTTACAAAGGGAAAAAGACTCCCCTTCTTCGGAAACATTCCATATGCTCAGACCCCCAAAGGTGTTGCTTTATTTTTTTATTCATTAGTTATTATTACATGCAGTATTATTCTACCACAAGAAGATACTTCTCCTCTGTCCACTTACTCTGATGAAATACTGCTCTAGCTTTCTCTCCAGTCTTCTAACATTCAAGTTTTTGCCAGGGACAGGTTTTTCATGACCAGCTCAAAACATCTTAGAGAAGAAGCTCATTGTTTTCTCAGGGAGGTTTCTCAGTGCTGCTGAGGTCAAGTTGTACTGAAGCTGTGCTTCTGTAGCTAAAATTGTTTCAGCGGTCCTAGGAAGGCCGAAAGCTCAAATCACTAGCAGGGCAGCCAGGCCCCTTTGGTGACCACACAGGGCAATTGTGAAATTGGTGTCATTTTAAGCTGTTTTTCTTGACCCAGACCCTCCTTATTCTCCCTGCTGCCGCTGTTTTATCATTCGGTAAGTGTCCAAAACTGGGCACGTGTTTAACATAATTATTATCTTTCTAACAGTTTAACTCTTTTTCAGACAGAAACATAGACAGAAATACCAAAATATCTAAGTAAGAATGTCTTCATCTGCTGCAAATCTAAGTCACAAGCACTTTGGAAATCAGGTTTTAGTCTGAAAAACAGTAAACTAAAAAAAAAAAAAAAAATCCTCCACAAAAATCTAAATTTCTTAAAGAACTATTCTCTGCTACTAGTTCTAATCAATAGTGTTTTGTTAATATCTTCTGTTAATAGCTTGATAATAAAACAATATCTTACCACACTTGGTATCCTGCACATATTTTGCAATGTTTCCTTAGGTGAACATACTTCTCAGTGCTCAGCTGTTTTGTACCCAGATCTGAATATTCTTTCATGCTGTATTTGCCAATATCTTTTTATTTCAGGCCAATTCACCAGAAGATCATTAGTGAATATTCTGAAATAAATTTCTTATTCTGACTTCCATTAGCCCTTTTATTGGTAGCTTATTGTTTCACATTTTAACCAACATCTAGGGTTCAGTTTCTGATTTTCTTATATCAGTATTTTCACTTTGAGAACAGATGCTTCAAGTGTGTCTGCTTAGGGCTTCTGGAAAACCAATCAACCGACCACTTCTCTGTTTTTTCTTTTCTATAACTGTATGTGGGTTTATGTTATGAACAATATATGTTTTGGTTTAATGTGTTTAGAAAAAATGCAACCAAATGCTTGTAAAGAAGAAATTATGAACACTAGTTGCTGATTAGAATCAAGCATTAAAAAATTAAAGATGCTAAACAAACAGTACTTGTGTAATATGTATGTACAAGGCATGATATTTTATGAAAATGCAGGCATAAGCAAATAGGCTTTTAAAAAGCATAATTTTTGCTAAGATAGACCGTTTTGTAATGACATTTTCTCTACTTGATATAGGGTGTTTTCATGTACATTACCAACAGACATGAATTTGGAAGACTTATTTCTACAGCCAATTACAATACCTCCCACTACAACAATGACCTCTGGCAGATATTTGAAAATCCTGTGGTATGCATCTAATTATTGATTAAAGAGTTATTTGAAAAAATTGTAAAGCTTATGTTATGTAAGGACTCAGAATTTAAAGACTTTACGTGGAGAACATTTGTTTATTATGCACTAAATATTGGTTGTGTACTAGAAGGTCTTCTCTACCACCTGTTTAAGCAAATAAGAATACATCTTGTCAACAAGCCAACTGATGACCAGAGCAAGGAGTTGGAGATATGGCCCTGATGTAACAGGTTTCATGATTTTTGACATGATGAGAACCAGTTCGTTTATGGGTATAAGAAATTGTTTAGTTTTTTCCAGTGCTTTCAGTAGAGAAAATCAATATAATATAAGTTATTTTTTGTCACTTAAAAATGTATTTGTTCTGTTTTAATATTTTTAAATAATTTTCTTTTAGGACTGGAAGGAAACTTACATAAATCCCAACTACTCAAAGATATTCACTGACAATATAGTAGAACAGGTGGGTTATAAATAATTTTCTTAAAATTTGTGGGACTGACTAAGTTGGTGGACAGTAACTATTTCCGTGCAAATGCTGTTTTGGTCTGTGGCTGAACAGCTTTTTGATATTTTGGACCAGAACTGAATGTTCGTCATTTTGAAAACTAGATGAGAGGTGTCCAAACAATAATTGCTACATTGTTCAGAATAATGTAGTTGTCCAACTAACTGCCTTCTGCAAAAACAGATGTTTTAATCTTACTTACTTGAGCTAGCCTGTACCACCAGTAGAAGGCCTAATAAAATTATTGTAGCAGTTTTCTAGTATCTAGTAAAGGCAAGCTCTTCTGGATACTTTCCTTGGGTTGTGCCTTTCCCTATGGATTCTCTAAGGTCTGACAACCATAAGTCCAAGGTGAAGCCTTGCTGGATATGAA
>NW_010230012.1:0-21747 GCF_000690775.1 Eurypyga helias | reverse complement strand
AGGTTTTTTTTTTTTTTTTTTTTTGGTCTACTTGGTTTCATGCAGCCAATCTGGAGAGAGCAGTTCTAAGATGGTAATTGTTGTACCAGTGCTGGATGATCAGTTCTGTGACAACTGGGGACAATGATTTAATGAATTTTGCTTCCTTAAGAAGCTGGGATAAATTGCTTTTGTGTTTAAAACAATATTAAGTTTTAAATTGTTTTTCTTAGTAGCTTGCAATGTAAAAGATTAAGGTGGCTATTTAGAACAACCAAGGCACAGAATATGGGGGTACCCTGATGCAGCTGTTAGTGCTGGGTCATAGCTTACAAGGTAGCTTCTAGCTTTTACTTCATTCTGTGTGAATGTACTTGTGGATCAAGACAAAACTTAGTATTTACGTGTATCTGAACTATGGCTTAGATGAGAACAGCTCATATTCTTTAGTGACCAAGAAAAGTGAAGATGTAATTTTTTAGCAGTTGAAAATAAGATACCTGTTAACCTTCACCTCTCAGTGGAGTTAAAGTTTAAGTTTTGTGGATGTTTTTAGGTTGTGGGTTTTTTTTAAATTGTTATTCTCTTGTAGCCATGTCCAGATGTGTTTTGGTTTCCCATATTTTCTGACACCGCCTGTGATGAATTGGTAGAAGAAATGGAACATTTTGGACAATGGTCTGGTGGAAAACACCAAGTAAGTATCAGCCTATATAAACATGACCTTAAGGAGTGAGTACATTTATGATAAGTCACAGCGTACTGCAACAAACAAACATTCCAGCAATTGCTGGTGACCCAAGACAGCTGCTTCATTCTTAGTTTAGTCTACCACGTAGCATGCTGTTTAGTAGATTTAGAGGCATTCCTCAATCAACCTTGAACTACCAAAATTCAGACACCAACAGGGGTGCAGTTACTGTAGTAGTTATTCAACAGCTACCCAAAGCTGATCTTGGATAGCTGTTGATAAGTGTTCAGGGAAGTTTTACTTGTTTACCTCTTCAGTACAAATCTGTCAGACGTCCCCCTAAGCAGTTACCCACAAATGTGATGATCTATTGTGTTTCTGTTTGCAAAAACTTCAAGGTATTCATTAACTACTGCTAAAATCAGAGGATTATTTATCATATTCACAAATGTGGTACCTTGGAAACCAGATAAATTACAGCCATCATTTTACTGCAGGGAGAAGCCTCCAGAAGGGGTTTTAACATACTTTAACTTCAAATTGCTTCAGTATCTATTACCATGTCAAGTTGAGGCCTGTAGTCTCTTGATCTGATACAACTTTAGATACATTTGCATCTCAGTACATAAAGGCATTCCTCCAGGAAGCCCTTATTTACAGGGAACACTTCCAAATATGGACTCACCTTTTAAAATATTTCCAATGTTTTGCTCATTGATAGCTCAGCAAGTTTTTTCATCAGCAGTCAGCTGTGAAATCACTGTACAGTAGGCTCACATATGCCGGCTAAAGCATTGCTCTGTTGCAGTTTTGTGATTCTGCAGATTTCAGATACGTATTTGTCCAAGTGCCAGAAGTGTTCCATGTCCGTATTTTAAGCCTACTTATGGTGTTTTCATTAGGACAGCCGTATTTCCGGAGGTTATGAAAATGTGCCAACTGATGATATTCATATGAAGCAAATTGGACTGGATAATGAATGGCTGCATTTCATAAGAGAGTTCATTGCACCAGTAACGCTTAAAGTGTTTGCTGGCTATTACACCAAGGTATGTGCTTAAATTTTTTTGTAGACAATTACTCCATGGCATGAGTAATTCCAAGCATTTTATTGAATGTACCCTATTTGATATGGCTGGGGAGTTCAGACATGATGAAACAGTGTATGTTGTTGTTAATGAATGTTGTTGTTAACTCAGCTTTAAACAAAAAAAACCTCCAAGAATGCTGTGTGTAACTTGACAGTTCACATGTTAAAGTCTGACTGTATATTTTGTTTCAGGGGTATGCATTACTGAATTTTGTTGTAAAATATAGCCCTGACAGACAACGGTCACTCAGACCTCATCATGACTCCTCTACATTCACAATCAACATTGCTCTTAACAAAGTAGGAGAGGACTTTCAAGTAAGTTGACAACTTATAACTTAAAAAATGTCCTTTGAGTGACTAATACTGTTTCCAAACTAAAGCCCACATGGATGTACTTAAAAACCATGTTGAAAGGAAAAGAAGTGCATCACAAATTGAGATATATTATTTTTTGGGCTTTTTTTGACAAGTACTGAGTTGCTTGACTGCAGGGTCTGGAAATGTTGGTGCAGTCAGGCTGAATTGGCCAAAATTGTTTTAGATAGTGGGGGAGAAGAGGTTTAAAGAAAATTTTGGAGATGTTAGCCATTTAATTTTTAACATTTCTGAAGTGCTTCATTTCAGTACAGTGAGAACCAATTTTTCAAAATACTTAAAACAGTCTCAAGTTGACTCAAATGGCTTTTATTACTTTACAGCTTTTTTAATTATTCCTTTTTAAATCAGCCTCAGAATGAGAATTTTCAACCATTGTTCCTTTTTGGTGGTTGGTTGATTTGTTTTTCTTCTGAAATAAATTAATTTCTACTCTGATACTGATTCAAATAAAACAGTCCCCAGAGTATGGAGGTAGGAGGCCAGGCAGTGGCAGTAATATCCAGCTTTAACTAGTAGAGAAAACTAACCTGTTTTGTTTACAAATCTATATTACTCAGAGTCCTACTTAACACCCATAAGTGTGTTTCTCAAACTTAGTACTTTAGAAAACACCCTTTCAGTTTGAAAGCAACAAAGAATAATTTATTTAAGATTTGTTTACATGCTGTTGTAGATAAGGATGCAGTCCTGGAACAGGCCCTATGAATGTAATATGCTTCTCCCTGGTGTCATCTATAGTAAAATTATTGAAGATCTGTTTGCCAGAGTTGCTGCTTGAATAAGTTGCTCTAGGGAATGATAAAGCAAAGCAAGGGGAAATCTTTGATTGCAAATGCATGTCTGTTATGTATTGCTTTGAAAATGGTGTCATCTAAACCACCTTATTAGTAGGGATAGTCAATAAAAATATATTGTTAACAGCCTATTAATAATAGCAAAATATTTTAAGATGTGGATAAATCAAAAGGAACTTACTCAATTAAAACAGAAGGTAAATGTCTGGGGTTTTGTTTTGTTTGTGTTTTTGCTGCAGGGAGGTGGATGTAAATTTCTTAGGTACAACTGCTCCATTGAGTCTCCCAGGAAAGGATGGAGTTTCATGCATCCGGGAAGACTTACTCATTTACATGAAGGACTTCCTATCTTGAATGGCACAAGATACATTGCAGTATCATTTATTGATCCTTAATTTTATTTTTTTTCCCTCTTCAGCAGTGTTTGATTCTTTACATAAACATTTATTTATAGATTTCTTCTGGAAGATGGTGATAAAAGAAACTTTTAAGTTACTGTTCCTAGACAGCAAAGGTACTTTGGGCTAAAAGAAAGAAAAAAGAAAATGTTCTAAAGTTGTTGAAGACTTCTCAATGTCTGCTCTGAGCCTTGAGTCACAAACTAAACATATCCTGCTTATTTTTTTTCCATTCTGCTGTCTTAATGAGAGTAGGTAAGGAGGGAAAATGGAAAAGCATTTTATAATTAACCCATTTCTTTTGTTGAAAAAGTCCAAACAACCTTAGATACAAAGTTATCTGAAAAATTTATTGTGGTTTTCATTCAGTAAACTGATACAGCTAAAGTTTTTTTGGGGTGTATATTTGGTACCAACCAATTCAAAACCACAGCATAAAAAATAAATAAATCAAGTGAAGCTCATATATACGGTTGTTAAGATGAGCAGTAATTCCATTTGGTGGTGTATACTGAAGGGAAAACATCTCAGTAACCTGTTTTCTTAATTCATTTTCAATATTGAAATGTACACCTTTTAGAAGAAAAATAAGTTAACTGTGGAGATGGAGCAAGAATTAAATAATTTAGTGAAGAAAAAATGGTTAGACATCTGTTTAAAAAATTCATCCTGTTACCCTCTTAAAATTTACTTTTCTTCACCAAGTGACCTTCATTTAAAGTAAGTTATTTTTCTAAATGTGTAATTGCACCCAATTGATACTGGAAATTTGAAGTTTATTTTCAGAATGCTGGTAAATTTTAATAATAGTCTGTTTTATACAGATAATTTTCTACTCTTACTTAAAATTACTTGAATTTTGTATCAGGAAAATGAAATTGTGGCAGTCTGTCTTTTAAAGCTAAGGGTCTTAAAGAAATCTGTTTAAAATATTCCTACTGTATCTACTGTTTGTAATTTAAAGAAACTTGAAGCAAACTGTCTCAAAGTCTACCATGCCAAAATGCACAGTGTGTTGGAAAAACTTGTGAAAAATAAAGGGTAATTTTAAATTAATGAACAGCTTTTACTTGACTGCGTTAGGTAGTTTCTTTGCATGTTGCCATTGTTCTTACAGAAATTATATTTATTGATGAATATTTGAAAAGAATTGGGTGTATATATATATATTTGAGGTTTATCGTAAATGTCACTTTTTGGCTTATGTGCTCTGTTAGTATTGAAGTTATTTCTCATGTGAGTTTGTGCCTGTGTGCATTACAGAGAGTGCATTACACTGTCAGAACAACCTCTGCAGGATGGATGTTTCTTGTTTTCTGTACCAACCTTCCATTTTTATGTAAAGGCTTTTTCATGATCTAAACAGTAGTTCACTTTTTACCTGCTAATATTTGAAGAAACTTTGTATCATGTTTCCTAAACAGAAGCTTTATTTGGAGTTAAAAGGATTGGGAGAGGGGTTCAAAGATTATTGTTACCAAAAATAAGCATGTCTGCTCACTTCCCTATTCTGCTGTTTTGAGAAGTGGGTTCTAACCGTACTTAGAGTTACGCTGAAGCAAATATATCAAAATGTGGTAACTTCAGTAATGTACTAAAGTGGGATGGCTTGAAAAGGAATAGGTTTTCACAGGAAATTCTTTGCTTCCTTTTCATTTCTCTAGATGTGTCAACTTTTCTCCATTTCAGGCTAATATTTGGAGGTTGATATCCCCTGACTTTGTTTCCAGACACGGAACACTTCTGCCTTAGTGGATGCCTCTATATACATAGCCTCAGATTTACAGATCAGAAAATCCTCAGGCCTTCAGAATGAAAGCAGCCTTTGTTAATTATTTTTTTTCTGAACATTTGCCTGTGGTCTTTTAGAGTAACTCAGAACAGAATAATACTTTTACCACTGGATCAGTTACAGACAGTTTACTGTTGTGAGCATCTTTCTTGGAAAAAAACCCCACAAAAGTACAATACTGTAACGTACAGGGGAAATTATTCTGCAGAATTTTTTGCATAACTTGTATTTTAATTATGTTTTTTTTGGTTCTCAATCACATTGCAATTTTTGTGTATTTTTTGCCTCAACATATATCTGGGGCATTTACTTTTAAATTTCTGTCTTTGCAATTTTTTACTTTGTCATGTAGTGACATGTAATGCCACGTTTATTGTGCTGCACATTTGTTGGAAGGGAAAAATGTGTTTACCATTCTCACATTGCTAAAATTCTGCTTTTTTTTTCTTTTGATGAAGCGTTTGCAAAGGCTAACTGCTACTTTTCAGGGGGATGGCAACATATATGGAAATGTCCTTGTTAATTTCTTAAGAACTGACAGCAGAAAAAAGTTTGTTCTGAACAGTTCACCCAAATTACTTCTGAAAGCTTTGCTCTACTGGTAACGTGTGAGTACGTGAGCTCAGATAGGCTAAACAGAATTGTCACTACTGGGAAATTATTTTTCATTTTCATTACTTTTAAAAGCACTTAGACCTCTATGTCTGCTAACAAAGTTTGCTTTGAGGCATAGAAGATACATGTGTTAGGAGGAAAGCAACGACCTTTAATTCCAGCAGTGTATGAGAAACCTCGGGAGTACAGGGACATAAAGGTGTTCTGCAACACATGAGGCATTTATAAAGTACTTGATTTGTTCTGCTTTCATCTAGCTCTATTTTTCACTGTTAAGTACTTGAAGGGACTGTCGTGTGGGTAAGGGATGGGAGAGCAGTATATCGACAAGAGAATTTCTTCGTATTTTTAACCTAAAGGAAACTGAGTATAGCTTGGTTATAAAACCATACTTTGTATTCATGAAGTAGTCTGACTCTGATAGTCCTAAAAAATCTTCAAGGCATTCAGTAGTATTTTACATATTTATTCTTGTTTAACATTGCTTTGCAACAAGTAATTCCAGTATGTATTTGTCACCTCAGTTTTTTACCCGAAAGGATTACAGTTCCACTCTTACTGTGAGCTGATAGGAATGGGACTGTGAGAAGCCCAGAAAGAAGATAGATTTTTTTTCAGCGAGGCAATAATAATGAAATCTATTTGATTGTGCCTTTTTATTTTGTAATGGGTTTTCCCCCACATCTACTGTATTCATGGAATTAATGTTAATTCAGTGCAGGGCTTTCTCAACAGCTTCTCTTTTGCAGCGTGTAAGAAATAATGTTGCAAAGACATTTAAAGAAGTGGAAAAGTCTAGAAAAGACCCTTATAATTCCTTCCTCCTATGTGCACGTTCTAGTTTTGCTTTGTTTTTTTTGCTTGAAAGAATTTGTTCAGATTTTTCTTTACAGCTACTACAGTGAGCTTTTTAGAGACTATGCATTTTGATTTCCTTTGATTTATTTATGATTCAGTCGCCAGTGGATACAATTCTGAAAGAAGTTTTTTTTTTTTTAGTCTTCACTTCCCTAAATCCTCACTTTCATGGATGACAGAGTAAACTGCTTTGCTGGTTTTGTGAGTGAAAGAGAACACAATACTTGTCTCAGCAGTCCCCTGTGTCTGAGGTGTCAGATAAATTACTTGAGTATTTTTTTTTATAATTATGGGGTTTTTTGATTCCATAGCATTGCATGAATTAGGGGGCAGGGCCTTTATAAAGTGCATTTGTAGAGTTGATATTGGCAGTTCTTAGAGCTGAGATTTGCACTAGCAGAGTTAACTGTAGAGTTGCAGGAATAAGTAATTAATTTATTACTGCCAGGAAGTCCCAGTTCTGTTTCTTCTCTTTAGCTGCTGCCAAGAAAGATGGTCTCTGACAGAAAGTTAGTTTCCAGCCAACACTAAAATTGAAATGAGAATTGACTGTGCAGGATTTTGTTGTGTTAAAAAGGTAGAAGTGTCACTTAAATGGCTTTCCAACATTGTTTCCCACAGTTTTCCTGTATCTCAGTGTAAGAAGTTACTCTGGATCTAATGAAGCAAATAGTCCTGCTCAACAGTACCGAAGAACCTTGTTCCCCATCGTTTTACATAGCTTTTAAGATCTGTAGAAATACACCCCATGTGTGGGATGGTGGCTGTCTTTCAGTGCATTTCAGGGAGGCCGAAGGGGAATCAAAATGAGGAGGGAGTGGGTCAAAGCTTAGGAAAGCTCAAAATTCACCACACAAAATTGCTTCCTTCTGTAGCCATTGGCAGGGTGCTGTGCTGTGTGTTCCTGCTGCACCTTGATCCTAAACTAACAGGAGGAGGTCTGGGAAGCAGCTCATATCCTGATGTGAGACTAAGGCTGCTAGATGTAGAGATGATTGTCACTTTTCTCTTGGTAATTTATTGCTTTTGGAAAGCTAGTTTTATGGGTTGAGCTTCACTTCAGCAAAGCTGTTTTGGCTGCGTGTAATGCAATTCCCTTCAGGATTATTTTGCACAAGAATCAAATGTGAGACCAGTTATCTGATAAAAGTGTATTCATTTTAAGGTATTTAATAGATTAAGGCAACAGTTCAAAAGGAGAATTTTGCTCAGCATGGTTACAGCTTTAGTGGTGTCAGTGCAGCTTTAGAAGCAGCAAAGCTGAGAGCCTGGCCAGCGTGGAGGATTTTGACCATATTGCGTGCAGCGCTTAGGGGTGATGCCATGCCACCTAGGTAGTTGAGAAAACTCTGTTTTCTTGAAAAAGCTTGCTTGTGTTTTGGGTCCTAAATATTGTTCCCTCTGCGCTTGCGTGCTCCACTTACTACTGGTTTACAGTTGTTGAATGTCTTGGGGTGCATGTGGTTGGCAAGGGACATGCATAGTTGCATAGTAACAAATTTATTCAGGAACTATTCTTTTGGCTTGAAACCAAAATTATTCTATTTCCAAGAATTTTGCTTTGTTGTGAAAGCAGTTGCTCAACTACTAATGGCTTTACACCATTTTATTTCTGCACTTTTTTGGGACTGGGGAGCAGAGAGAGGAGGATGATAGTGCAAATTTAGTGTAAGCTACTTCCTTATGGCATCTGTAGTACAGACAGGGCATGAGAACACTGCATTCTTGCAGCTTCAGTTGGAACGACAGGTAATGTGAGCAATACTTTAAGCCCATGAGGTGGTTTAGAATGCTTAATACCTTAAGACCTCAGTACCTACCCCTGAAAGTGGGCTTGACAAACACTTCAGGCTTTAAGCTTTGTGAGACTTGGGTCATTAAGCTCTTACCCCATACAGTCATCCACTGACAAGTTTGTGACAAGGAGGTTTGCAACCTCACTGTTTTCCACTTACTTTTTAGTAATTTTCAGTTTTAAAGCATGTTCTTATAGGCATATAAAGTCAATTATCTCCTCCATGTGATATAGCAGCAGAACTAGCAGAATAACTGCTCAGATCTTTGTTACTTTAAGGAACAGTGACTGATAACAATTGTTTTTCTGCAAGAGGAAGGAGGAGAATCTAAGTGCTGTTCTTGGTATTTGAATGACAGGTCTTTCTCCATCCTCCTGTGGTAGCAGAGAGAATGGAGAGTGTGAGTTGATGAGAGTACCCAAAAGAGGGAGTTGTATCCTGCTACATTCCCCAGTTGCACTCAGCACACTGATTATGGAGAAATTTGGGGTTTGCTGCTATAGTTGGATCCAGCTTAGGTGCCCCCAGGATGCGTATAAGGAACTTGGAGAAAACAGTGTGCTTTATAAGGATGAACTCCTCTGCTATTTTAGCTCCTGAATAATAACAAGTCTCTGAGCTTACAGAAGATGAGGATTTTAGGATGTTTAACTTGTTTTTTCCCCGAGACTTCTAACTTGGGCATGGTGATAACTGAAGGCATTTCTTTAAGAAGTGGTGTCCCTCAATGTGCTTTTGGGACCTGAAACCCAAGGCTGTTGCAGCTTTTTAAAGGAAGATTCTCCAGCATGAAGTAAACAATGCATGAGAAGTTGAGGCAGAATGTATTCAGTGCAAGCCACTAAGAACTAGTTTTTATCTTCTGAAGTGCTGGGTAGGTGGGTGCACAGTGCAACAATGAGCTGACACAGCCAAATTTAGAGACTCTGAATCACTTTTACAAACTGTGATTCACCTCTGAGCTATTTCAAGTGTTTGGTCACTCTTTAAAACACATACCATGTGAAGTAGGATAGTTCTTGGTATATAAAAATGTTTTACCTTAAAATTTCCAGATTCAACTGTCTCAGACTTGTCTTCTCTGTGCCATTATGAATTGTAGAGTGGAGATGTTGAAGACAGTACAAAAAGAGGAAGTTCTCAGTTCTTGCACTGCAATCACATGCGTTAATCTGCACGAGAGCATTTTGCCAGTATGAGTTACGAACTTTGTTCTTTTAGACTCCTTGCCCATGCCCCCATCACTCAGGCATATGTGCACACATTGCTTTCCATTCAAACTGTGCCCCCTTTGCATCTCATGTGTTTGCCAGATGTCAGCTTTCCAGCAGGCACAACAAAAGAAGGCACGTGTGGCCGTCGTCTTTTGCATAAACGCAGGCAGAAGCAAGGAAGGCAGAGACAAGGGATCTTTATTTTGAAGTCTTCTTGAAGTGTAAATTTTAAATCGTTGCTCCTGTCATAATGAAAGGTGCCTTAGGATCAGCACTCGTGTGAGCTATTATTTATTAAGGATACAAGTGAGAGATGCTCTGTAGAAATGTATAGAAGATATTTTCTGATTATACATTTTTTTTCTTGTAGTTCATACAGCCAGTGGGATGCGATGGATGCGGGGGGCTACTGGCGCCTGTAGTTTCTCAGATCCCACAGGCAAGCCTTTCATCCCAGCCTGTGACGTTGCTGCTGGCCGTTGGAGCAGGTGACCCCTGTGATGTTTCACTGTTGTGGTGTGTATTTGGTGAAGGTTTTTTAGTCTTCATCTCATTGGCCACCAGCATATGCACGTGTGTATAGGAACACAAATCCGTGCTTGATCTTTTCCAGAGCTTGGCTGCATCTTGGCCTTGTTCTGTTGTGCTGCTCAGACTTGAAAGAAGTGTTTCCTTTATTCTGAAAATTATGACACCCAGAAGAGTACACAAAGAAGACTTGATTTTATTTGTTCCCCTTGTGTCCATACTTTTTAGAGAACTTTCCATTAATTAATTGATGCATATTGTTCAAATGGAAAAAAGTAGGAAAATGTCATGTTCTTCAGCTGAACACAGATATGGGAAATGCTGAGCATTTTTCATCGTTAAGTAGACATAACCTACCTTAAGGTGGATAACACAGACATGAAAGGCTGAATGGAGATACCAGTATGTTTCCAAAATAGCTGTGCAGGTGTTCTTGAAATGTTGTTTGAGCAAATAAATGGATATTTTCTTGGCAAGTTGTTCCCATTCTTATTTACTTTTAGTCTGAAGGGAACAAAAACACGTTATAAAGCTATAGCACCATTGAAATGATGGGAATCAGAACATCATAAAAAAATAAAAATAAATTGAGATTATATTGCAGAGGAGAAGAGAACTTTGCAGCCATTAAGACAACAAAACTACTCCCTACATGGAGTATTTTATGACCAGTACCCTGAGGAGACACTTGAGGAATGTTGTCAAAATACCACAGCCTGAAGACCTATTTTTATACAAATTTAACTTTTTTTAATACTGAAAAAAATGAATAGAAAGACTCCTGGTGGCAGACTTTTGAGCTGTATAAATGTGTTAGCACGTGAGAAGTGAACACTTCTTTCTTTCAAAGAAATAGGTAAAATACATAATCTGAGTGTTCAAATTTAGAGAAATTCCTGTTGACAAAGTTCTACAGTAAGCAAAGCTTACTCTTTTCTTGGAAAAGCCCTCATAGAGTTATTTGATTTCATCAGATAATGCAGTTAAATATACATAAAGTAAAACTGCAGTTCTTTGCTAATGCAGAAGGAATTGGTCTCATAAGGCTGAAAAGTGTTACCTTACTTCCCAAAGAAACTTCAGAGAAGTGTACCCTTGCTTTTATTACAGGTAACTCATACATAAATACTGCTACTCTGTAGTTACTTCTATTTTATAAATAGTTTGGTTTTTATCTTTCTCATATGTAAAAATACTGTTTCTGCTCTTTTGTTTTTGATTTGTTTATCTTCAAACTGAAAATTTTATGTGCAGCATGTGTTATAGTGCTACTTCTTTACTTCAAAGACAAGGCAAGGAACCTCTTTTGGACTGACTGTCCTCCTCAGAGTATTTGCTTATGATAAAACCTTGTAGAAAAATTTATTGAGTTTTTATATTTTCTCTTCTAAATATCTAAGAGATAAGATTTTTAATCGCTTATCATAAGAAGTTTTCCTTTCATTAACAAAGGTTGCAGATCAAAAAAAAAATAGTGGAGAAAGTTGATTTGGGATTCTGTTTTCACAAGGAAAGAAATAAAACTATTTTTATACAGTGGAGCCAAGTGATGTTACGCAAAGTAAAGTTACAAACTTTCACACATAGGAAATGAGTTTAGAAAAAGTGCAAGGCAGCGGAATTGACTAACAACAAGACTTGCATCTCATGGACTACCATTCATGAGAAAAATAGCGTTGTGTAGTGTCTTTCTTTTCAGTGCTGTTGCCAAGCTGTAATGGACATGAAATATATTGATTAAGTCAGAAGTTAGCAGATCCTCTGCTGTCTTGTATTTTCTGCTCTAAGGGGCTGAATCCCCAACAAACAACTTTGCTGTCTTTTGTCACATTTGATCAGCCAAAACTCTGAGAATTATTCATAAGGCAACTAATAGGAACTCCAGGTTCCCCCAACTACAACTTCAGTTTAGTCTATATGTTTTCTTGTCATCAGCTCATAGATAACCGATTCACTATTTTTATTTTTTACTTTACTGTGCTGCCTTCTGTGTATGTTGTTTGGTGAAATGTGTCATGGTGCAAGCAGAGTACTAAGACATGGCATTTCTCCATACTTTGTGCCAACTTCTTTCTTGAATCCAGTATTTTCCTAAATGCCTGTGGTCCACTGGTAAAGCTATTACAGAGATGCCTGCAGTCCTTCCTTGCCACTTTATTAAACATTTCACTTCTCTGATTCCTGGAAATTGGTTGTAGATACAGAGCTGCTTTCTGCATTCCCACCTGGCTTTGGTTCAGCATGTTGGTAGGCCTCTGTATAAAATGAACCTTGATAAAGGGAATATTCATCCTTTTCAGCTAGGTTTCCAGCCTCCTAAGTTTTTTGAATTATGAATGTTTTTCTTTTTAGTGGAGTGTTGTGGGAAAGGAGAAAACACTCCAACAACATAGCCAATACCATTGGCAATATAAATGCTACTTAAATGTGAAGCATGGTTTCTTCACAGTATGCTTCTCCAAGTTCCAGTTCCTTTCTTTGTCTCCATCCCTCCTTCAGTTCAGAAATAAATGTATTCAAACCAAATGCCAAAGAAAAACTTTCCTTTCCCTTTAGAATAGCAATAGGTTCAGGACTGTATAGATAGAAGACTTGCATAGATACTGGACAAACAGCTTTGCACAGTGTCAGTCTTGTACTTATTTATTGCTCAGGAAATTATAACTCTTTGAACTGCTGCCCTCTCCAAGTTGGAGTGCATTATGCTTTGGTTAGATCATAACACGTAAAGCTCAAAGAAAGCCCTCTGCAATATTTAATGGTGCTTTCTGTGCTCATTTTCTTTAGAAGTTGGGGCAGAAGGCTATTAACAATCTCAAATTCACCAAACTTAAACCAAGAATAATAACAGCAAGAAAAAATGCTTATAATTGAGGAGTGAGTTTTGAGTACTCCCACAATAACCTTCTGTCTGCTAAACTTCTGGTAGTTTATTCTGTTACCTTGGGTATGTGTTGAGTAAATATACCACAACATCATGTTTTAATTCGTTTGTTCATTACTTAAGGTTACTTGCAAGAATAATCTTAAGAACTGTTAAATAAAAAGGAGATAATAGTATTATTTTAATTGTGTGAAAACTAATATGTGTGAGCAATAAAGTAGTGAGATCTGTTTTGGCGCCGTGCCTGCAGATTGCTCAATTTCTGCACATCTGACTTAAGCTGCTTCTTGGAAATGACCTGTCTCAATGTAATTTCATGATATGTCTGTTCTATAAACTCTCTTCTCTAACGTTCTAGGGAGGTCAAAGTATTTAACCTATAATGAGAGCAAACAGAGACAGTGGAAAGAAAAAATGTTTTGCCTTATGTATATACTTTTTCCCTGGTGAGCAGAAGTTGGAAGATAAGATAGTGCCTTTATGCTCTGTCTGCCATCCTGTGGCCAAAATCAAATTTTACAGGTGCTTATTAAAGACAGGATAGGGTCTGGATAATAGCAATTAGATAGGCATAAGAGCTGTAAATACTTAAACATAATAATTAAGACCTGGTTTTAGAATTCAAGTATAGTAATATGTTCACATTTGTGCATGTATAAATAAAAAAAGCCCATGAAAAATACTTGCATACACACGTTTTCAGGTGCTAGTTGCAATTTATAACCTGAGAAAGGATGAAATAGTGTCTGGTAGTAGAGCAGTACTTGTATAGCCTTTCATCTAAATCCGTCCGAGTATTTTGTAAGTAGATGGGAAAATTGAGGCTCAGAAAAACTGATTTGTTCATACTGTTTGGCAACAGATCTGGGAAGAGACTTCAGAGTCTCAGCTTGCAGTCTTGGCTTTGACCTCCGGCTGAGTGACTCAGTAGCCAGGCGAGCATCCACAATTCATCTGACCGCCTTCCCGGCAGCCCTGCTCCGAGTCTGGGGGTGGTGGGACGGGGAGGGGGCTGCGAAGGAGGGACATGCTTCAAATACCAGACAGAGCTCACTGCCAGCTCGACATGCCAAGCAAAAAGTAAGGCAAAACTTTCATAACAAGCTGATGTCTAGTGTGGGATCTCTTCCCTGGTCCTATTCTGTGCCTTTCTAAAAATGTCTTCTGGTATGAAACCAAAATCTCCCGGACTGTAGGAGCCAAGAGTGACGCCAGCCAGTGTGATGCCGTGGGAGCATCTTCCCTTCCCTCGTCTTGTCTGCAGGGAGCCTGCCCTATGCTACACACAATCTCACCTGTGTCTGGCACTTACACACTCAACTGACATTCTAATGAAGTGTTGCTGGATTCTTGCACTGTTGTTTGAATATTAATGTATGGGGGCCGTGTTAACACACGATGAGGCACATAACTTCTTTGTTGGTTTCCTAGAGGTTGGTTGGATGTGCCATTTCAGTATGGTGCATGGGGTAAGCATGAAGCAGCCGGAGAGGTGGGACCCCTTTTCCAAGCCTTTCTGCTAATTATGTGGATGTGAGAAAATAACTGTTACCTTCTGGAATTAAAAGTAAAATTTCATCTTGTTTCTTTGAAATAACTTACTGTTCTAAAGACTGAAAACCTGCTTTTATTTTTGGGTGAGTTTGTTTTGTTTGATATCTCTAGTCCTTACCAAAACAATTCAAATATTTCAAGTGACCACTGACATTAAATATTTGGTTGTACCTTGTCAAAGCCAGGTCAAGAAAAGGATACAGAACTTAAAACTGTATTAAAAATATTTCCACAGAACCATTTCTTTAAGCCTTTTGGCAAGAGGGTAGATGGATAGAGCCATTTTTTTCAGCTCTAATTTTAAGGGATCTGCCTACTCACTTTAGTCAAGTAGGAAGGAGGTAAATATGTATACTCTATTTGTATACTTCAGTGAGTATATTAACTGGTTATGTGATTTGTAGAGTGCAAAGGAAAAGACAGAATGGAAAACTGATTCACGTTTTACACCTTAAAATTGTAAAATGCTTGGGCTATTATGTTTTATAAATGTTCATTGTTAATAATAATTCTGTTTCCGTTAACTGTGATGGACTAGATCTTGAGCCACTGACCAATAGCACAGAAGAGCTTCACTTTCTATTTCATAAATTCTCTGTTGGCAAAGTTCAATTGTTTCAATGTAATTTTGTTGTCAAAGGAAGCCATTATCAGGAGAAGAGGCTATTTCTTAGTGAGTAAAGCCAGTCTGAGTTTTTTTGGATTGGCATTTACGTTTACGGGTGTGACAGATCAGAGAATATAACTGCAGAACTGTTTTCATATTAGAGATTATTAACTCCCTTTTCTATGTGAGCTGAAAAGTTACGGTTTTGGACCATGTGGAGAATTTTCATGCTGCGGCATTCCCTTTCGAGATGCGGTGAGTGGGAATTTTAAAATTTTAGCATTTAGCATTTTAAAAATACTAACTAGAGAATAAATAAGGTCCTAAACTAGCCTTCAAGCCTAATTCAGCAAAAAATCCTTATCTTGTTTAGTGGTAATTTAAGGTTCTGCTCCTTCTAAATGCATTAAACTCCAAAGGACTATAAAGGGTTAAGAACCTTCTTTCCCATAGGAATGGAAAGTGTAGCGTGTATCTGTTTAATTACCCCGGGACTTCTGTGGTTGCTTGTAGTGAGTCAGGTTAAAGCAGACTTCTGGGACAAGGGGGAATGAACAGCTTGCTTTAAAAAGAAACAAGGTGTCTGGAAACCCTAAGGTCCATTGAGTCCCTCTTGTGCCACGTGTCAGCAGCGTTTCACACATACCACGGTGCTGGTCTTCTCCAGTGTCCTGCGGGATGCCCTGGTGTCCTGCGGCACGACTCAGCCGCAGCTGGGCTGTCAGCCCGGTGAATCACACTTGCATCTCTTAAAGAGATCGTTCTTGGCCAGAGATGAGTACAGGTCTGACCATCCAGACTGGAAAGCAGTTCTAGAGAACCAGGATTTCATTACAATCTGTGGAAAGTTTAGAGATGGAGAATAGGTTCAGTGGGTGTGTGGGCCTGCTGGGCAGTTGCTGGGAGACCTGTGTGTTTTCGTGGCTCTGCTTTCCCTGGACAGCCGGGAGGGAAGGAGGAGGCGCGGGTTGCAAGGGACAGGACTGCTGTGCTGCTGCCAGAGGATCCTGTATCACCCGTTCAGCTTCGTTGGGCTTGGGTGACAGGGCTGGGAAGCAACAACAAGAATGTCCTGTTGCCATTTTTAGTCCCGACCTACATTTATAGCATCAGGCACAGGAGATGTTCCTCCGCTCTGAGTGAATGAAGCCTCTAAATCAAGGGCTGTATGGCTGCTAATAAAGCAGCTGCTTACTCGTTGGATCTCACATCCTCACAAATTCTTCACATCTCTGGTCAGGTTTCATTTCCTGGATGTATGGAAAGTATATATCCATCAAGGAAGGTGCTGTTAAGGACAAGAAAATGTCTATGTGCAGTATATTTTATTTGAATTGTCATTTGGAGGAAGGCATTTTCAGAAATGGCTTTTTAACTGGAAGACTGTGCTAGAGCTGAAGTGATTCAGAGGAAGAATAAAGCCTGTGAACTCTCTTCGAGCAGGGCTGGAAAGAGGCAGTAATTTGTCCCTTGCTCCATTATATAATTTTACAGTAGGTTAAAAGTGCTTTCAGCTGCAGAATCAGCTCTTCTAAAAGCAGTTTGTACGACCAACAGATTTTCCTGTGTCCTGACTTTTGTGAGGGGTTGTTAGCTCCTGTATTTTCAGTCCATGAGGAAGAAGCTCTGCTCGAAGGCATGTGCCAAGCCTCATCCCAAGGCCACAAGCTCTGCCTGCAGCCGGGCAGTGGGCTCTCCCCACCCCAGTGGGAGCCTTGGTCTCCTGCGGAGAGGCGTTGGAATCTGGGAAGTGGGAACCAAGCGTTGCATGCTCTTGGCAACATGCACCTCTTGCTCTCTTTTTATAAAACATGCCCCTCACTTTCTGCCTCACAGAACAGAGTGAAAACTTGTGCTGCATCTCTGTCCATCTCCTAATATTTGGAAGTCTGACCTGAAGGGGTGCATAAGTACTGACTGGGGAATAAGGAGTAATGTTTCTGTTGCAGTTAAAGCTGCTGTAGGAGACGTTGCTTGTGGTGGTGTGTGTTTTTTTTTTTTTTTTTTTCCCTCTAGAAACAAGTCCCCGCAATATTGCCTTTTCAGGAAATGCACAGATTTGCTTAAAAAAATTTCCCTCTGCTACAACGTATTTTCTTTGCCAGCTGGTCTCTGGAATTCATTTAAATGCATTGTGTCGGCAGCCACTGTAGCCTCAGTGTTAATGTAAGAGTTTCCAGTGGCTTTTTATTAATTTGACTCCTTGCATTATCGTGGTGCTTAATAAACAAATTGATTGTGGCAAGAAAGATTTCAGAATTTGACTTTCTTTGCCAGCACCGTGGTACTTTCTGATATAAACTTGGTGATTGTTAAGGAAAAATGGTGACTCTTACAAGCTTTGTTGGACAGATACATGCGTGTTGATTATGCTGTTTATTGTGTAGATCTACATGTTAATCAACTGCCTTTTCCTTAGCTACTCTGGAGTTGCTTTTCCAGCAGTTACTTCTTTCCTCATTCCCTAGCCACGTATGTACTTTTTCTCTTCGTCTTTTATTCTACACAGATGCTCTGTTGATGATCTTTGAATGCAGGCAGGGGAAAGCCCCTTGTCAATTCTTTTTTCCCCTCCTTGACAGTGAAGCATTTGGCCACGTCTCCATGTTCTCTTCCTAACAGTATTGCTTCCAGATGTTTTCTTGGTGCTTCTTTCTTGTTTGCGTTTGGATTGTCGCTTGATCGTTAGCACTCTGTTTTTGAGAGGGAAGCCTTTGACTTGGTAGAAACTAGATGTGAACCCAAGCCACAATTGTCTGACCTCAGCTTCCTCAGTTTGAGGTTTTGTTTGGATTTGAGATGTTGGTTTGGCCTATAGCAGCCTTCAAACCCAGCCACAAAGTTAATTTCTGAATTCGGAGGTTCATTTTGCCAATGATCCAAGACTACACAAGACTACACTTACTGCTTCATGTTGACTATGTGTAGAGTCAAACTCTGTTGCTAAACTTTTTACCCCCTTTCTTTTTTGGGACAATGGTATGGGCAACTTGCAGAGAAAATAAATGGCCCAGAAATCTGAGCTTGATAGGAATTTGCTCCAGAACACCATAAATATCTTGGGGAGGACAACAGTCTCATTTCATAGGCTGGAAGTGAGACCATCTCCCCCTGAGGTTTGCAGTGACCCTGGCACAGACCTGAGCTGTGCTGCTCTGATAAGAGGAATTGAAGCTCAGTTTCTGCCTGCAGCTGCTTCGAACACCAGTTCCTTCCTTAGCACTGTGCAGGTCCTGGAGGAGTCTTGTGGGTGGTCAACCTGGCTGGACTGACAGCCATGACAGCACTATGAATAATTCCCTATGGGGTTTGATGCAGGAAGGATTATTAATTACCAGTTTAAATAACAAAACAAGCCCTAGTACCCTATGTTCCTCACAGCTCTCACTACTCATGCATCATGCACAAGGAAAGGAGTATAGTGTTTTCTTACATAGGTGAGGCACTCCTATCCTGTCTCCTGGCTGTTGCTTCATGCATGAAGAGATGAATTATTAGCCAGTCATTAAGTGCTGTCTGTGTTTCACAAGTCACTGTTTTTGGAGCATTTCCTACCTCCTGCTGTTGGGGAATTTGTCCCTTTATCCTGTCCTTGGGAAGTGGAAGGCTAACTGGAGACCAACCTAACTACATGCCATCCTCAAATCAATTCATCCTTAGTTCAGAATTCAGATGAGTCCCTAATTCAGTCTGTTATAAAAATAGGGATGTACAGTCCCCAAGTGACAAAAAAAATGGGAGGTGTCACATGGGTGACGCACACTTAACTGTGTTCTAATGAGACTGGTGGCAGACAAATCTGCCCCAGCCTAGGCAAGGGAGAGGACTTCATCGAATTGGAAGCAAAATATATATGCCTGGAGATCATCGAGCCTGAAGACTCCATTGTTGGGTGCCCATACTGTCAGGAGGCAAAGTTGAAAGAAAAAAAAATCACTCAGCTATTCAAACCTGCTGAAGAAAAATGAAGAGTAGTTTTTTGTTCCAGAAAACTCCATGTATCACCTCTCTTCCCTCAGCTGGGAGAAAGTCAGCATAAATACCACATTGTAAACTGGGGCCAATTTGGCAAGATGCAGATGTTTATTCCTGTGGCTGATCTGGAGCAGACTTGTACCAAAAGTAGTCCAGAAGTGATTAAATCTGGAGAACAATGTTACATTTACATGATTCACAGGGACTCTGCTCATCTGTGCTTACTGTCTCAGTAAAAGAGAGACTGGAAAAGAGCAGGCCATGCCCAGATTTCTCTTGATAGAGTGAAGGCGTGAAGGAAACACAACAGCTCTCCCTTTTTTTGGCCCACAGGAGGGCAACATAGAGCTGCAGCTGAAACCAACAGGCTTTGCCAAAGCAGGTGTGCAGTTTACTAATTTAAGAATTAATGAATTGAAAAGAATTAGCTAATTTAGAGATATTATAGACTATGGCTATTTAGTGGTGTGTTGGTCTGCATCCACCTTGACTTTGTGTTTGCTTGTATTTGTGGTTAATCTGTATTTGTCCTAAATTGCTTTTGTCATCTGTGGCCAACAAGAATGTGCTGTGAAGAATTAGGCAAAGTTGTTTGTTAGGTGGTAGCTCTGTCTTATTTACTTACGCTTCTTTTCCCAAAGTGTATTGCATAGTTAAGTGTTGTGTTAAGGAAAAGGGACTATTAGGATCGTGAAGTTGTAAAGAGTACATGTATGTTAAGGATGATGTTGCAAGGACAGCAGGCTGAGTGTTGCCTAATACTGATGATTTGAAGTTGTTATTTAGGCAACACACCAGCTATAGTGTTTAATGCAGGTGGTTTTCAGTAGTTACAGCAATATAGCAAATGTAGCTGCACAAAGGGTTCCCATTTTGCAGTTACCTGCAGTCTCCATAAATTCTGGTCACAGTCTGGAGCTAGATGCTTTGGGAGGCTGAGAAGGCTGACTATGGAGGAGCTGAAAAATGAGGTGGATATGCCAGATCCTAAGAAGCTGCAAAGCCAGATCAGAGGGAGTTTGGCACTCATGCTTTCTGAGACTCTGGACGTGTGATATTTTCGGGTTGCAGGCAGTAACTAAAATAAAGCATTTCTTCCTCTGCACAAGCAGTGAAACACGCTAGAAGTAGGAAGTAGGAGCAAAGGCACGTCAGGGCAGGAAAGGGAGTGGGTGTTTGGGGCCTTTGCCCTTGCTGCACAGGGTGAGCAGGCTCAGGGCTGGAGCATGGCAGAGCAGTCCAAGCAGCACATGCAGCACCCTACCTGCCTTGAAGTTCTGGGCTAACCAAATGGGAAAAGAGCACCCAGCATCATGCAGATACATGGAAGGGCATGGACGCCTTCAGGAGGGCAAGATGAAGAGGTTGCTCCAAGCACAGAACCTGTGGGCTGTGGCCTCAGGCTGGATGAAGAGGGCAGGACTGAGGAGCTGTTTTGATTTTTTTTTAATTTTTATTTTTTATTTTATTTTTATTGTTTTATCATGAACCTCTTCATCATTATAGCCACAAACCCTTTGTGTAGATGAAACGGGGAAAAGTAGTGAAAAATAAATGGCTAAAGACTTAGCAAGGAGATGCCTAAGGTGGTGCAATATGCAGGGCCTTACTCTACTGTCTGGTACCTTTCCACTGGAGGATGATCAGCCCCAGTGTGATGGCTGAGCGGGTGGTGAGAGACATGAAGAAGGGAGAGAGGGCCGGTGACTGCAACAGGGACATCACAAACCTTTCTTCAAACCTTGCCTCTGCTGTATCCCTTTGGCTGGCAAAGCTATTTTTTCCAGGGAATTAATAGGGTATCTGAACTTTCAGGCTGTTTTGTGCAAGGGAGATGGACACCCACGTTGAGTTCATGGTGTACCAGGCACTAGCAACTTTGGTGTTACTAATCAAAATGATCTGAGGCATAAACAAGGCAAAGTTATTTAGTAAAAATGGTCTAATCTAATCTTTTATTAGATTAACTGATCCATAGTCAGGTTGAGGGAGCTTTCAGTTTTTATGTCCATACTCCCTGGATGTTAATGGTATGATTTAGAGATCTTCATCCAGGCACTTTTCACTCTCATAGAGACAACATGTTGCCAGTTTAAACAAAAGTTAGTTTGGAAGCCTTTTTTCCCTCCAGCCACATAAGCTAAAAGCATTTTTGAAAGTGAAAACCAGGAGTCTGTAACAAGGCATGGATTTTGTGCCAAGTTCCATGGTGCTGCAGGTGCAGAATACGTGAAGTCTCTTTATAATGTTCAAAGCAGGAAAGAATGAGTTAGGCCTAGCAACACCATACACTCCCACACCCCACCTTATCCCCCCCCCCCCCCCCCCTTTTTTTTTTTTTTTCTAGGGGCTCCTGAAGTATATTGGAATACATTAAAACAACTTCGACAGGACATTGTAGATGGTGGATTCAGAGGTAAAGGATACCTTCTAGTATTTTATTTGTAAAGTAATTGTTTGGATGCCCATCACTTCTAGTTTAGTCAGAGGCAGATATATACTTCATATAGCCAGTGAGATTAACTCTCTATGGATTGACATTTTGGGAAACTAGCAGTCTTGCAAAGACTCTGTCATGGTTTAACTCCGGC
>NW_010230011.1:0-45287 GCF_000690775.1 Eurypyga helias | reverse complement strand
TGAAATGGCAAAAAATACATTACTGTTTATTAATTTATTTTAATATTAGTAAGCAATGGCTGCAGTGTTACATTTTTTGTGAAATTGATAAATGGTATATTTCGGTACCTCTTGACAAGAATGGCCAAAATACTGAGGTATCTGAGGAGGCATTCATTTTTAAAACTTACAATTGTTAGTTTATCTTAGTAATTCAGAAATAAACTGTTGTTAGTCAAGTATTTTATATTGGCTATGTGTTTGGACCTTGGCTGAATACTCCAGGCCTCCTAAGTTTTTCCTCTTTTACATACAAGATATTTTTTTGATTTTAGATATTAACTGTGCAGAAATCATGGCTTGCTTTGATATGGTGCTTGAAGATGAGTACATGAGTAATGTTAGAACTGGAAAACTGCAATTTATAATGAAAGTTTGAGCAATGTAGAAACACATTAATCTAGTATTTTCCCTGAAAAATAAGGCAAACTTAAAAATGTGAACAAGGACCACTGAACCTAACTGTAGGTGTAAATTGTTCTGTTTCTTCAAACGTATGTTGTTTGTATCCCAAACCAGTTTCTTAAACTTGGAGGAGGCTCACTCCCATACTAAGACGAATCATTGTACATGGTTCCCAAGTTACACACCTGACAAATGCAGGAAGATTAGGTTATTGTACAGTCTGTAACTGATAGTTCTAGCTATGGAATTTGCTGGTTTCTGAGCACAAAGTGGATCAAGACCATACCTTTCAATGAAAAAAGCTGCTTTTTCTCCTTCCTTTTGCTCTAGGTTTGATAACCCAGCTGCTGTTAGTCCATCACCAGCAAGACAGCTGACTTTCAACTACCTCCTGCCTGTAAATGCTTGGCTGCTTCTCAACCCCTCAGAATTATGCTGTGACTGGACAATGGGAACAATTCCTCTCGTGGAGTCTTTCTTTGATGTTAGAAATGTTGCCACCCTTACTTTCTTCTGCTTTCTGGGATCTTTGATTGTCTTCAGTCTTCGCTCTCCTGGGGATTCCTCCAAGACTGTACTGATGGTATGAATGATACATTGGTTTTGTCCTTTTTTAAAGCGTGTAAGTGGCTCAGGTTGTTTGGTCACATGTCTGATCTGCTGTGACCCAGAGGTGTTGCATGCATCTCCTTTTGGGCTGAATGAACATCTAAGAAAATGGAAATTGTAGCAACAAAACTGTTAAATTGTCATTAAGTATTTGACTGTCAGGGATGAGATAGAAGGGAACAGACAAGAGATGAGAATAAACATGCCCCTTGTTATGTATTTGCAAACTGTATTGCAGCCTTTCTCAGGTGTTCAGAACTCAACTAACAAATGAGGGTTTTCAGTAGAACTTAAATATGTTTTAAGGATTGGAATGCATTTCCATCCCACGAACTGTCTACCTTATTTAAATGTCAGTAGTCATCCTGTGTATTTAGCAAGCGACTCGACTTTCTTTCTTATAGGTATAAAAGAAAAGGACATATTTTGGCATTTAGGAATACAGATTTTCCTCTTCGTTCTTTTCACAAAGTCACTCTTCTCTAGTCTATTCCATTTTCTAAGGAAAACTAATTTCATCAATCTTTTAAGATCAGTTCCTGTTTTTCAGTGTTATATGACCTTAAAACTCAGATGGATTAACGGCAGAGAATATTCTGGAGGAAATGGAAAGGAGCAAATGAGCTAGTATTTTTTTTCATCCAAACCTAGTCATCTTTTTGATAGCTTCCATTGCAAATTTTCACAAGATTAATGATTACCTGATACCATGTTCTTTATTAAATCAGTGCAGTCATGTGTTCAGCAAACCGGCATGCAAAGATCTTGGTCTGCTTCAGAAATAATGTTCTTTTTTAATATGTAACTAGGCCAACAGAAGTTTCAGATGGGTGGGAAGGTTTGTGCGCAACTTAAGACTTTCTTTGTGAATCAGCTGATGATGTTTGATTCAGTTGAAAAACATCTAACATTATACTTCTGACTCATATGGTTCTTCTTATCTTGTCGCTGGCGCAAGGCAGTTTGTTTAACTAGAAAATCTGCGGAAATGATCTGTAGTATTGCTGATGAAGCCTCTTGTCCTGACTTTGAAAACCGCGTATGAAGAAAAGAAACTTAAATAGCTCACTGATAAAATCAGTGGGCAAGGTGACATACCAGAAAAAGATGTTACGGTTTTACAGCGCTTAAAAAATATAAAGGAGTAGTTTTAATCTTCCTTCTTACATAAGGTAAAACAATTTTTATCCAGTGCACTGATAGCAGTAGAAATGCATGTGGGGAAGTGGTTCACTTGGCAACTCTTGAACTTTAAAGCCCTGTATTACCCTACATTTTTATTTACTGCCTACCCAGTAAGGCTCAGAGGAGGAAAGGGTTGATGGAATTGTCAGCATACATTGCTGTAAGTCAGTTTTTGTTTGAGGATGGGTTTTTATATTTGTTTTCATTATTCCAAGTATTTTTTATAGGAAGGGTCTTCTGAGATCATTCACTCCAGCATGTGACCCTTGGTGTCACTTAACACAGTATAATCCTTGTTTAATGAAAGTTGTTTTCCTTTAATATATACCTTTGCTGTGTATACAATCTTCAGTATGATGCTGTGATATGTAAGTGCCTGGGAGCTAATTTCTTAGGAAATGAGAATGCGGTGTTTTATATTAGCAAATAATTGTTGTGTACTATAACGTACAACAGCACTGTAGGCCAGAGTCTATTTCTGCCTTCCAGTCAGCCAGTAACATCCTGATGTAGGATGGATAGTCTGCCAGGGGAGAGAGGGGGAGAGTCTTTCTGATGGCTTCTCAGTCAGACTTACTAGAGAGTTAGACTTACTTACCATATTTCAAGCAAAGAATCTAAATCTTTTTATTTAGTGGTGCCAATTCACAGAGGTTATGTCAATGTTCCAGATAACTATGCTGAATTCCTAGTTTTGAAAACTAGTTCCCACACTTGGTTCTCAGTTCTGCCAATGAAAGCCTGAATTCATGATGATCAAAATAAACTACTACCCTGGCAGGTATGAATTCTGTGTGCTGTCCATATGGATCGCACATGGTATTAGTATAATGGGGTCTTCATCACAGTTGGTTCCATGATTGACTGCACTGCCTGGTGTTACACGCTGTGCTGACTGTCACTCTAAAGGAAGAAGAGCTTCTGCCATCACAGATCTCTAGCATGTTTTACCTCTTCCACTAGCTCAATGAGACCCTGAGGTGTCATTGTGAAGCCTGATCTAAGGGAAGAGTCTCAAGTTACTTCTGTTTATGAGATCAGAGAAGGTACAACTTTAAACCTGTTGCAGAATTGAAGGTATTTATTTGGAGTCTGCAAAAAAAAAAAAAAAGGCAGAAGAGAGGCATCCAAAATGCAAAAGAGAAGGGGGGTCACAAGCATCTGAACATGTCTTTATGTATTTGCTGGTGTGGACATGGATTTGGTGCTGTACCGCTTGAGGGACAAGACAGAAGAAGGGATTCCTTCTCCCACTTCCTCAAGTGCCAATGGACGTTCCACAGTTCCTCCCAAGATCAGTTTCTTGAGCGGATGAACGCATTAGTGAGAGATGCAAATGTTGAAGGAGTCATTTTAGTCAGTTTCAATCTGTTTGATACCAGTCATCTCCAGGAAAAATAACTGGTAAGTGGGTACATTGTGTTCAGTTTTGTCTTATTTTAATTTTTACCGCAGGCTCTAAAATTGTCTTTTCGAAACAGCAGAACTAGGAGAGGACAAAACAGATAAATCTCGTTTGGTTTGGGTTTTTTTATGAGTGTTGGTGGGGTTTTTTTGTTGTTTTTTTTTTTTCTTAAATAACTGACATTATTAAACTAAAAAAAAGGGATTGTATATTACAGATCAGAACACATGCTTTGGCAGGTTGATGTCATTATGCTGCTTGAAGTAATCAATTATTCTTACATTAGTAAAGGACATGCTCTGGAAACCATGAGCTGTTAAATTCTCTTCTATTTACTGTTTATCCCTGTGAACAGTCAGATAACTTGACTGTCAGACTAAGTGACCTTTATAAATAGGTTACACAGTACATATTGAAAATGTTGAGTACTAGGAATAGTACTGATCTAGAATTGCTCTGGTGGCTTTTCAGTAGGTTTCAGAATCAAGCTGCGATCGTGGCCCTTGTTTGCTCATGGAATTTCTTGGGTATAGGCATTCTTTTATTGGCTGGTGATATTTAATAAAAGCTTTTAACTATGTTTTGATACTTGCTGAGTGTCCCAAACAAGGGTGCTTTACCTCCCCGTTGATAAGACAGCATTCCACACTACTCCGTTGCAGACTTCGGTGGCTTGTTACTGTGCAAATGTCAGGAACAGACAGGTATTGTAGGCTTCGCAGAGTAGGTTTTTAACACTTTTAAGTAGTATGCCAAGGCATCACTACTTCTAAATTTAACAATATTTATTTCTCTACTCGCTGTGTTTACACCTCACTTAGGCTTTGAAATGTTTCCCTGTGAACTTTTGACTGGTTACCACACAGTTCAGATAGTTTCCATAGCTTATGGTAGTATTGTAGAGTTTTGTCATTGTGTTGGTTTTAGTTGGGGTCGAGTTAATTTTCTTCACGGTAGCTAGAATGAGGCTGGTTTGGATCTGTGCTGAGAAGAATATTGATAATATTGATGTGCTTTTTTCTTCCTGCATACTTTAATGTTTTTTGTCTTCCCCCCCCCTAGTTGCCTTGACCAGGATATTTTTTTGAATGGAGCCCCTGCATCTGCTGAAAGACTGTGACACAAAGAAAGAACAGAAGAGAATGCATTTTAATCTGCACTAGGGCATTGAGTCTGTTGCCCGAGAAACTGTATTTGAAGGACAGTATACTAGGAGGCAAAAGGATCTAAAGAGAAGTTTGGCAAAATGTTGTGTAATGTTTGTCGTCAGAGGAATTGCACAGAAGAGAACACACAGAAACCTTTTTATTAGGTGCCTAGATCATAAGCACTCAGTGGAGACCTTTAGCAGCTGCAGAATCCTTTCCACTCAAACCCATTGGAAAGAATTCTTTCACTGCACATATGCTGAGCTGATGTCCTTACTATGTTAAAACCAAAACAAACTGCATGTTTTTAACAACAATATAAAATAATATTTTTTTCAAAATCTTAAGGGGTGACTTCAAATCAGTTAATCAGAAGATTTCATAAATCATTCATTTAAGCCTGTGTGCAGGCATTGCATGCATTATAATACTAAATGCTGTTTATTGCAAAGCAGCACAGTGTTTGCTAAAGCACACTTCTGATATGCTTTTATACGTTTGCTTTTGTGCTCAGAAATGTGTTTGGCTGCTTAAAATGGAATGAAAATCAGAATGATCCCATCGTCTCCCATAATCCACCCCAAAAAGTGTGAAGGCATTTGCTATAACTAAATTAAAAGCTGATACAGAAGACTGACTTGGGGATAGCATGATGAATCCTGCATTTCAAAGTGGATTACAAGAACCTATTACAGACTTGTGTTGAGGCTTTTACTTTCACAGATTGGTAGGCACTCTATAAGGAGCATGTTCTATAAAAATGTGAAGGAGAGAGAGAAATGTCAAATGGCATTAAATTAAATTTTGGCCCCAAGTAATGAACATATTCTCTAGATTGTGCTTGTGATTTCTTCAAGGCTTAATTGTGTATTTATTTTCATGTAGCTTAATGAATGCCGTGGATCAGCTGAGCTGTGTTAATGATCCATGTGCATATCTTGGTCCCTTGAAATATGCCTTATAACCTTAATTGTAGTTTTATATCATTGTTGCATTTTTATATATGAAATCCTAGATTGACCGGGTTTTAGTATAGAAAAAGCAGTTGAAGTTATGCTTAAATCAAGACAGAAGGTGACAGCTAGTAGTATTGAAAATTACTGGAAAATACCTCTTTCTTTCTTCAGAGAAACATTCAATTTCTGTAGGGTATTTGAGGTTTGGTTTGGGTTTTTGTTTTGGTAACTTGGGGGACAGATATTTTGCAATAATAGTTTAAGTATTGCCTGGTACCAGACATTGTAAAGCTGCTATTTAACAGTCAGAGAAGCCTTAAAGCAAATGGTCACGTCCCCTTCCTTTGCAGCAGGTGGATCTCTCTGTCTGTGATAAACACACCTTTTGTTCAGATGTCTGTCACCAACCGAAGAGCTGCAATTATGCAGTTCTTAAGTTCAAGGTCGTTTTATATATTTCAGGGTGCCCTTACACATCAATGTTTAAACAGTGCAGTATTCTGTGTCTGATTCTGATTTTTGTGTTATTTCTTCACATTTTTTACAGAAATTAAAATGGACTTTATTGTATTGTAGGAAGTAACTGCTGTATGCATCATATAAGCTGGTATAAATTTTTAATTGTTATGAAAGTTAATGTCCAAGGTTCTCAGACTGTCATGTTTTTATATGTGGAACTCTTATTAAAACATGGTTTTGAATTTGATCCTTTGATCTAGTAGTGTTCTGTCATATAGCTGCTCTTTTCTGGGGTATAGAAAAGCAAATACACTTGTAGGCCCTTAAGTAAGGAACAGTGTCATCTGCAGGTTAAAACTCCGTGGCCAGAGTGGTCTCAATGTCAAACAGATCTTAGTGTTTAAAAGAAAGAAACAAAAACCCCAAGTTCTACTATGTATGTTTGGTTTTCCGGTCTTTTTTTGGTAATTTGTTTCTTCGGTACATTTTGTCACTGCCTAATCTCGATTACTAATTCATTTGCATTTCTTTTCTAGGCACTCTGCTTAATAGTGCTACCATTCATTCCAGCATCAAACCTCTTTTTTCCTGTTGGATTCGTAGTAGCAGAACGAGTGCTGTATGTTCCTAGCATGGGATTCTGCATTTTAGTAGCACATGGATGGAAAAAATTATCAAATAAAAGGTAAGGTAGTGTTATCTGTGACTGGTTTAACTCATCTCTCTTAATTTCATAAAAGATAACCATATTTGTAACCACAGGCTTTTCCGAAGGAGCTTTTACCTGTATGAGTTTATTACATTATAGCTCTTACTCTGTTTCAAGTTCTTAATGAACACAGAGTAATGACCAAGAAACCATTTGGCGGTCATGTGAACAAATGAAAAAGAAGTTCTTTGGAGACCAGAGAGTTTTTCTGAGGGTATTATAACGTTTACTTAGAGTGTGTGTATATATATATATACACACACACACACACATATGTGAATACACGTATGTATATTTTATATATTTTTAACTGTGTGTATATATACATATATAAAGATGCCTCAGACTGCAACAAACATTTTTAGAATATGATGTAACTTATATTACACTTGCTACAAAAGGACTTTACCTGTGATAATATAACCTATCTCTTCTGTAAAGAACCACAAATACTTTCAGTTTAAATCCTAGACATTTTTAAGGCTTAGGAAAAATAATGTTATGGCCATATGTGCTTTGTACTTTATTCAAAGGTGATTACTGACTGAAGTTGATAGAATGCATGTTTTTCAGTCCACAGCATATTAAAATGTCTTTTTATTGATTACATTTTCAGATGCATTATGCTAGGAATGGACATCAGAGCCATTCAGTATTTCTTAAACTAAAGAATTTTTTGGATAACCGTTTCTCCTTAGGAAATTCTGCTCTGAAAGCACGTTTGCATGTACCATTGTTTCTTTTCTGCTATCTACTGCATTGATCTGCACATACCTACCTCCCTCAGACCTGAATGCTTTACCCTTGTTGCCCCGATAGCATCCTAATGCTAGTTCAAAGGCAGCAATTCTTGGTCTGTTGCTTGCTGTCATTAGAGCTGAGGCCTTGCAGCATAATTTATGCTAACTTGTGCTGGCAAAGCTGACAGCATGGGATAATGAGAAATTAGTGATACTTTCTCCTCACTCCCACAAGGTATTATCACAAATCCCACTGTGAGGCAGTAAAAATGGAAGTGATGTGAAAGAAAGCAAGGAACCAGGAGAGGAAGGCTGGGGAGAAAAATTAGGCAGCAGTGTGCTTTACTACAGAAATTTTGGGTATCAGCACTCTAAAAACTTTTATGAAAGAGAGAAGGCTCCTTGCTTTACAAATATGTGGAAAGCAAAAACTTTCTGACAAGGCTGGTGGGGACGTAGATTACTGCATGTGCCAGTTCTCACTGGTTGCTTTGCTGATGTTTTAGAATTCCTCTCTTAATTCTGTTATTCTACTTTTTATTTTTCAGTATTTTGTAAAACCAAGCAAGGTAGTCTTATGTCTGCAGAGCATTTTGTATATCTTAGCAATGGAAGGGAAAAAAATCCCCTTTCTGTTTTTAGCAAAACCGTGTGAAGTACCTAGTGGTGTGAACAGCTATTGCCTAAGCCACATATAAGAAATAGATGTCATTGGTGAACAGCTGTATGTCTGCTCAAGAATGAGGTTTTTAAAAATGAAATGATACTCGCAATTACAGACAGGTAACTGGGTGTTTACATCTTTTTTCATAATTAAATTAGAATTCAGAGACCTGTTGTGGTTAAATTCAGTGATGTTTAAACTCCAGAGAAATAAACTGCACGAAGTTCAGAAGATGATTGTTCCTGAGAAGCTTGTTGCAGGGAGTGACTTTTCACCCAATTTGCAGCTTTAAAAAGACACTAAACCTTTCTCCTATTTAGATATTACAGTAGCACTAGGTTTTTGTTTGCTTATGGAAGATTGGGTAGTGTCCACAGCAGACCTCTCTATTAAGATATGTTCTACAGTGCTGGAAAGATTAGTGATGTGTGAGATAAAGAATTGGTGTGGAATTGTCTGATAGGAAACAAAAGCATGGGATGATTATTTTTGTTGCATTTTTCTTTTTTTTTTAACATTTTGTACGGTGTTTTGAAGAATCTCACTGTCTGACATCATAATCATGTTCATTGCCTTAAGTTACACATAAGCACTATGTGGATTGCATTGGTTAAGTGAATTATATCATGGTAACAAAAATCCACGTACATAACAAAATTAACTTGAAATTGGACATTATTTCCTTTCACATTTTTGGAGTGTTCCATTTGGTGATGAGGCAAATAAATTGGAATATATCATTCACAAATATGGTTGTCAGTTTATTTGCTTCCTAGCATATGAGATATTTATTCTAGTATAAATGAGAATTGTTTGTGTGCTTATAACAAATCTTTGTTTGTTTAATAGTGTGCTAAGAAAAATTTCTGGGGTTTGCTTGGCTGTGGTACTGTTCACTCATGCCTTAAAAACACTGCACAGAAACTGGGATTGGGAGTCAGAGTACACGTTGTTTATGTCAGCTTTAAAGGTACTGTATTTTGTTTGAAAAGGATAATGGAAAGTTTGTGGTGGTGTTCTCAAAAAATGCATTAGAGCATAATAAAAAAGGAGAGAAATCATGCTTGTTTTGCCACTTGCATACCTTCATTGACAGTATTAATATCTCATTAGTTACTTTTGTGAATACTTTAAAAGCAGTGTGATGCACACATGGGAATTCATGTGCAAGAAGTAGATGATAATTTTTTCGTGTGTTAAAGCAATTGAATGTATTCTCTTATCCAGATGAAAGCACGATATGTTTCAGTATGAAAATCTACAGAAAGTTTGACGCTCAGAATAATTTATTCAGTGTGCATGTGGCCTGGTAGGATAGTTTGTACAACATTCCATAGTAATTAGAATGAATTTTAAAATGTTTGTTATTTATAGGGGCAAATAACTAAAATAAATGGATGTTGAGCAACAAGTTCAGCGTAGTCATTGTATATGCAGCATTTTGTTATTCTGAACATACAGCAGCTTGATGAAATCTGTCATTTGCTGTGCATTTTTACATCTTTAAGGTATACTTAAAAGAAAATCTGTTGGCATGTAATTTCAGCTTAATACCTTAGGCATTGGTGTCTTTTTTTTCTGGTTTTAGGTAAATAAGAACAATGCAAAGCTGTGGAACAATGTGGGGCATGCGTTAGAAAATGAAAAGAATTTTGAAAGAGCTCTGCAGTTCTTCATACAAGCCACGCAAGTGCAACCAGGTAAAAGCTTTGACTAGTTGCCATTGAAGGCCATACTCCTAGTATTTCAGTATGCTTAGCTTAACAAAACCTTCTCAATGATCTGTTTTTCTTCAGCACCTCAAACGAGGTCATACACTAGGTTAATTGATCCATAGTTTTTGGAAATAAACTCAAAAAAAGTTCTCCAGAAAAGTTTTTATTTGTAAAAAGGTGCAGACTTTCCACTTGAAACTATGATCTGATGACATTCTTTCCAAGTTAGCTTAAACTGTAGTTTCTTATGAAACATAATTTAATTTTCTTATTTAAAACTAAGGAAGTGTTTAAAAAAATGCAAAATCTAGGTAGTGTCAAAGTACACGTTTACCTTACATCTGTTGCAAAAGATATTCTAGATATTACTGGAAAACCTTTCCTTTTTCCTTTTAGAAACCTAATAAATAACTTTCAATTCATGTGTCTCTACCGTAGCAAGAGGATAAAGATAAATACATGAAAGTATTATGTCTTCTCTTTAACCATTTCCCAATTAACTTTATAATCCATCTTTGTTTCATGGTTGAATTATCATCTTAATGATTAAGATGGAAAAATAATATATAATTGCTTTATTTGTTGTTGCTTTTTATGCATTACCTGTACTTCATGGTACTCTGAAGGCACAGGTATTTATTTTCATTCCTCAGTGCATGGAAGTACTTGAAATGTTACTCTTTTCTTTATTAAGATGATATTGGTGCCCACATGAATGTAGGAAGAACTTACAAAAACTTAAACAAGACTAAAGAAGCTGAAGAATCATATATGATTGCTAAATCATTGATGCCACAGGTAATTAGTAACCTTATTTTATCCACCACCACAGGAAGGAACTCTTTCAGACCTATATTCATGATAGGGTTTTTTGTATTTTTCCTGAAGCTCTGTGTTGCTGTATACTTTAAAGTTGTTAGGGTTTTCTTAAAACCAGTCGATTAAAAGAGTAGGTTGTATACAGTCATGGCTGTTAAAAAAAATGCTAATTTGGGACTGCTTTGTTAAAACTATTTAAGTTACTTTATATTGCTGTGGGTTTTTTATTTCCTGAAATCGAGGGTATCAAAGCAGCAGTTAAAAATGTACGCCTACAGTTTCTCGTCACAGTAGGTTTATTTTCACTTACAGCTAATAACGTTGGTGATGACTGAGTTTCTGAGTCCTCAAGAGATGGCTTTAATGCAGCTTTGGAGGTGGGAGAAGGTAGCGGCAGCAGCAACAAAAAAGTCTTTCCCTGAACATACTTTTAAAATATGTGCTTTGTTACCTTTACCATTTGTGAAGTTATATTTATAGCTGGCAAATAATTCTTATTCTAGCTCTTTAGGAGAAAGAGAGGAATGTTTCAGAGAGCGTATGGAGGTAACAAAAGCCGTGCCTGAAATGAGGCTGACAACAAAAATCAGCAGTCCCTTGAGTAGCTAAGAAATTTTTGTTGTAAAACAGTATGAAGATTCTAGATGGATATACAGTACAACAGTTGCCATGTCATAGCGTTTTCATCTTTCATGACTACTTTTCATCTGTTGTATCAGTGGCTGTTAAAATATTAGTTACACTTATCTTAGGCTGGAGGGTTAAAAAAAGGAACATAAATGTCTGATAGAACATCAGTTTAGGCTTTAGAAAATACTGTTTGAATAGGGAAGGTTTTGCAAGGTTTGGATGGTTTCTGTTGGCTGTCTGTATGAGCCCAATTAGGTAGTAGCAGAAGTTAACTGATATCTTAAAAAGTCATCGATGTCTTTGTTGAATTAAAGAAGAAAAAATACTCTGTTTCTGTTTTGGTATGATCTTATGGGAAAGAAGAATTGCTATTTGCAATCAGTAAGAGCCTGAACACAAATGTCCAGTGATGCCCTAAAATGAAAGTGTCAGAGTGAAGAGGAGATCTATACTGTGTCTGACATTTTTACTAATCTGTGTTTGGTACATATGTTCTTTGTGACAGATTATTCCAGGTAAGAAGTATGCAGCAAGAGTTGCTCCTAACCATCTGAATGTTTATATCAATCTTGCAAACTTAATTCGAGCAAACGAATCTCGCCTTGAGGAAGCGGATCAATTATATCGACAGGCAATTAGTATGAGGCCAGATTTCAAGCAGGCTTACATCAGCAGGTATCTTGTCTAATTGTAGGGATACGTATTCTAGAATAAACATTTATGTATTTGCAGTGCTATGAACAGTATTCAATTCATACATTTGTTAGCCGGTGGAGTTGGTTAATTTCCAAATGAGAAGATGAAGATTTGGGGCAATAATAAATTATTCATCAGAAGCCCTGTTCTTTTTAAATTCCTGCTTCAGATGGTGTGTTTCCACATAGGCTGTGTACTCAAACGTGGTATAGCAAGATGATTCCATTAGATTCCTTTATGAATTCTCAAATTTCCAATGTCCTACTTTAGTTTTGAACTAAAAAGCTTTTCGTTAGTCTGAATCATGGAGCTTTCTTTATCCTTTGTTGGTAAAGGTGGTCCAGAAGATGCAAGACTTAACTAAAAAGCACACAAATGTCAACTAAGTAGATGATTAATGTGGCTGTGGGTTTTGAGGCTTCTGTTCACTATCTTGCGAGTTGTGATTCCCATTGGGTCTTAGGGAGGTGCAAAGATGCCTAAACTGTAGCTGTTGCAGTGTAACTGCAGTGCTAGTACCAGGAATCACTGATCACTTTGTTTGTTTGTTTGTTTGGGTTTTTTGTTTTTTTTTTTTTTTTTTTCCCCTACGTATGTATTTGTTATATATGGACTTTTGAGAGGTGAAAGCTTTGGGAATGCTATGTAAAGAAGGTCCTGTATTGTTTTGTGTTTAAAACAAATAAAAAACAAACCCACAAACAAACAGAAAACCAAAACCCTGTGACCTCACATCTGCTGTCTGTAGGAAAGCAAACTTTTAAAAAACCTACAATTATTTTCATACCAGTATGAATACAAGTTTAGAGATCAAATCGTGTTCTTCAACAGGGGAGAATTACTTTTAAAAATGAACAAACCTCTGCAAGCCAAGGAAGCTTATCTTAGAGCTCTAGAGCTGGACAGAACCAATGCAGACCTGTGGTACAACTTGGCAATTGTTTACATTGAACTGAAAGATGCAACAGAAGCCCTGAAGAACTTCAACCAAGCACTGGAACTCAACCCAATGCATAAACTGGCATTATTCAACTCAGCACTGCTAATGCAGGAATCTGGTATGTTAGTTCTCTTAGTTAGTTATTGTGTATTTGCATTTACAGGATCCGTACTATTTAATTTTTAATTAATTGTTTTATTTTTGGAAAGCAGAAGTTTGTAGCATCATCAAAGAAGAAACTCTTTTGTCAGCCAGCTTTCTAATTAACTGGTAGTGAATGGAATGTGTGCAAAGTGTACGTATACCCTAGCTGCTCAGCATCTTTCATACAAGTGCTATAATGATACATGTAAAGAATCGTGTTACACAAACATTTCAAAATTGTGCCTATATAATATTTTAAAAAATATTTAGTACAATATGTGTAATACTTAGGTTCTGCATTTATATTGATTGATTTAATTCTTTGTTGACTAAAAATAGAGCTGACTTCTGCGGGCTTTGAATCTAGCCCTAGGAAACGTGAATGTTTCCATATGTTGCTCTGCAGTACCGCTCATTTGGATGGTCTAAGTTGGATTTTCATAAATTCTTTTGTGTAGCTTCTAGCTGTATGGGTGTGAACCGTTTGTCAATTCAGGCTGTTGCAAAGAGTGTCATAGAATCATAGAATCTTTTAGGTTGGAGAAGACCCTTAAGATCAGCATAAAGCCCAACCATTAACCTAACATTGCTAATACCACCACTGAACCATGTCCTTCAGTACTTCGTCCAAGTCTCTTAAATACCTCCAGGGATGGTGACTCGACCACCTTCCTGAGCAGCCCGTTCCAATGCCTGACAATCTTTTCAGTGAAAAGATTTTTCCTAATACCCAGTCTAAGCTTCCCCCACCACAACCTGAGGCCATTTCCTTTTGTCCTATCAACTTGACTATTTAGCAAGTGACTGATAAGGTTTGTTTCTCTTTTGTTGGGATGGTAAACGAACCCTAAGAAAGAGATAATACAGAGTTGATGATTGGAGCTGATGCAAATGGAATATTTTCCATGTGTTCTCACATTGTAAGTTAGGTGGTACAAGAAATGTTTTCTTTCTTGTCTGTGGAAGCACAAAGGGCTTTAAACAAACAGAAGCATTAGCTGTCTAGTATTTGATTATTCATACTGCAAGATGCAGAACTGTTTCAGGAGGTGAAAGGAGTCATTAACATCGGCTCCCTGCTCCACCAGCCTTCAATAAGCCTGCACCTGGAATTCCTTACTAAAATATATTTATTGGAGTGTTCAGAAAAACAGCACAGAGTACAAGCTAGTCTAATCCTGGTATTAGCAGATAAGATTATTTTACTGTATCTTTTTCAAACTTTGATGCAAATTAAAATGTGGGAGTTAAAGATTTTTATTGTTTTGTTGTTAGAAGATATTTTAGCGTGGCTGCATCTGGTCATCCTGTGTGATCTCTGTCTTTAAGCTCTTTCAATCTGTCTTTAACAAAATGAAGTCTTACACTCAAGTTTGCCTCTGTAAGATTCAGTTTGTCAGGACTGATGTCTTCTGCATTCCGTTTGCTCAACTATACATGAAAATAACTTCTGTTAAACTTGTAGAGACACCTTTTTGTGTCTGTTATACCAAACATCAATATTATTCAGCAGATAATAGAGTAATGATGCTGACTTGGGCTACAAGTCAACTGTAAGTAGTTTCATTCTGTAAGGAAGGTAGATGTCGCTTACTTTTGCTATTGCACAGCAATAATAAAAAGTAGCATTTTAAGCCTTTTCCTTTTTACTGTTCTTTTGAAGATGTTACATTTTAATTAGTATAACAATTAGCATTATGCAGGCATAGTCCTTCAGAGTAATTCTGGAATGAAATGTGTTTTCTGACTTGCAGGTGATGCTCGGCTTAGACCTGAAGCTAAACAAAGACTGTTACATTATGTGAAAGAAGAACCACAGGATGCAAACGGGTACTTCAATTTGGGTATGCTGGCCATGGATGACAAAAAAGATACGGAAGCAGAGGCATGGATGAAGAAAGCCATAAGTTTACAGCCAAACTTCCGAAGTGCTTTGTTCAATTTGGCACTGCTTTATTCTCAGACAGGAAAAGAATTGATGGCTTTGCCTGTCCTGGAAGACTTACTGAGATACTACCCTGATCATACCAAAGGTCTGATTTTGAAAGGAGATATCCTTATGAACCAAAAGAAGGATATTGTTGGAGCAAAAAAATGCTTTGAAAAGATTTTGGAACTGGATCCCAACAACGTACAAGGAAAACATAATCTTTGTGTGGTTTATTTCGAAGAACGGGACTTAATAAAGGCAGAAAAATGTTTGGTTGAAACACTAGCGCTGGCACCTCATGAGGAGTATATTCATCGTCACCTAAACATAGTTAGAAGTAAAATTGCATCACTTGGTGCTATGGGACAGTCATCACTTCCAGCAGATGGGACTGCAGCTGCAGAAGAAAAAAAAAAATCCTTTCAAAATTTGAAAGAAGTGAAAAACGAGCAAAAAACCACCCAAACATCAGTTGATAACAATAAAGGGCACTCAAAAGATATGAAACAAACAGAGAAAGACAATATGGGCAAAGAGACTCCCAAAAAATCTACAAAAGAAATCAAAGACATTGAGAAGAAAAGAGTTGCTGCTTTGAAAAGACTAGAAGAGATTGAACGTATATTAAATGGTGAATAGTGTTTATCATGTCACAGAACAAGGGGAGAATACTATTTTTAATTATTGTTTAATACATGATCCAACTGAAAGTGGTCTCAGTGCTTTGAAAATAGAAATGGTGTTGACTGCATATCACTCAGCAAGCAGCAGAAGGCATTGCAATGCATTGCAATGCTTTATCTGAGGAAACCGCAACTTTTAAATATGATATTGGGGGATGGGTGGGAGTCAGAGGATAAAGGGTTGAGAATAATCTTAAATGCATAATCCCAGTAGTGAGAAAATAGCAATCCTAAAAATCAGTGGTAATCAGGGATATTCAGTAATGCTACTTTCAAAGAATCAGTGTAGGAACTGAATGGAGAATTGATGGGATAAGCCAGTCTCTGCTGCTTGCGCCCATATAAATCTGTTTGTATTAACATTATCTACATTTCAGTTTACACATCATTAGTTTAAATCTTTCCAGACCTCTGCTATAGATGAAAAAGAGTGTTTCTTCGTGTTATTTGTTGCCAGAATTTAAAAGTCATCCAAATGCCGCTGGTTGTAGTATAGGAGGATGCAACAACACAGTAAGATTTTCAGTTGTTCTGAAATATGGAATGTTGTAATAACCTTTTAATTGTTCTTTACTTACACTGCTAACGTTTTGTACTGTTTTACCTGATAGAAATCTTACGGTGCTTTTAAGATCTTTAGACTATGCTTTTACTTTTAAAGGAAATGTGTGTTTTCTCTCCAACTGTCAGTCATCTGGTTGTTTTTAAAAAATACATAAAAAGGGTGGTTTTCCCACTTTTTCCCCAGTTCACTGAATGCTGATAAATGCACTTCTGGTTCAGTAACAAGTATGCTATGCATAGTCCTTGTTGACTTTGTATCAATGGCTGTGGATTGACTCATCAATGTAGTAAATTCTTCCTTGTTTATAGCAAACGGGCTCTACTATTGCTGTCACTGGAACAGTATTTCTATTCTTAGGACTTTTTACAACACTAGTATAAGCAATGATTGCTGAAGGCAGTGTGGTAATAATTAGGCCACTGAATTTAGCAATGTTTAACACTAGAGAGTATCCTTCTGAACACTAAGTTCTGTTGGTTTAATACTTCGTTATGGGTGTGTGGTTTTTATTAAATATTTATTTTGACTACTAAAATACTCCCATTTACACTTTTCCACTAATGCATCATTTTAATTTCTTACATAAAATTAAAATCTTTACAGTTTCAGTGTTGCTTTTATCCTTGTGCAGTGCATATATTTTTGTTTAAATACACTACTGATTCCCTAAGCCCGATGTTTTTCTTTATTTGTGAGAAGGAAAGGAAGTTTAAGAGCTGGGTTCAGTAATCATTTAATTAATCATTAAATCTAACTCTTACTGTTGATGTTTTGTCTTATTCCATGATGTAGAAATATTCCTTAGCAACTCCACTGTTTAAACTTAATCCTTTCCGTACCCGTTCAGCTTTCTGCCTCGGGCAGTAATCCAGCTGTAAGATGTAATATTTATCTCTGTGGGAGGGATCTAAATAGCTGAAGACCTTGCCCAGACCTTTTCTTTATTATGTATCGTTTGTAATGTTACCACAACAATTGCTTGCATGGTAATAACTAGGAGAGGGGAGGAAAAAAAAGGGGTTTTAAACACATGATTAAAAGCTGCAGACAAGAACAGGTACGTGATGTGCAGCTGTTCTCGATACAAAGTTTTAAGTGCTCCCAGAAAACATTGACCACGCCTTGGGAATGATTGTTTTATCTTGTCTGTGAATAACTGGGGTACTTGCAGCTAAAGTAGCTGGTATGTTGACCTTCTAGAATCTCTCTTCAGCTTGTGTTCTCAGTCTTCCCTCCAAACCTTTGTTTTGTAAAAGAATTAGCCATTGTTCTGGGTGATACAAAAGAACGTCCGTTTGAAAATGGAAGGAGCTAAGTAGTGAGAAAAGGTACTGTCTCTCTCATGGAGCAGGCCAAGATTCTCCTCTTTCATATCAAGAGCTCCCGGAATCCTGTTGCCACACAGCCATCATTTGGTCTGTAAATTGAAGAGGGGAGCAAAGGCACACTACCGAGTTTCTTCAGCGAGCCCCTGTTAGGCTGCTCTCGTCTTGACCATCCAAGAAGCTGCTCTGTAGGGACTAGCAAGAATTGGTAGATTTATTGACACTAAGAAGTGCCATCAGGTATAGCTAACTAAAATGATCAGACTGATGTAAACTGAAGAACGATGGAGGGAGATCTTTCAGTCTGTCATCAATTACTGTGCCCATTTTGTCACTTTTGAAGAAATTCCAGTAAAAACAAGTATTTTGACTAATGTCCGAGTGCTGAGTTGTATTTAGCCTGTTAGGATGTGTCAACCATTTTGAAATTAAACTCATGAGAAAAATGATTCAGTAAGCTGAAGTGGCACAACTTCTAGAAAATAATCAAAATAGCATTTGCTCATAGGAAAACTATCAAAGAGAGTCATTTTGGCTTTGTTTGCTTGCAGATAAACAGAATAATCGACAGGCGATCTTCCCCTTTAAATTCAACCTATCTTCTCTCAGTTTTCGAAGTGTTGCAAGTATTTTTAACTTTCAAAGTATTATTCTTTTCATTACAGCTAAAAACATTATCCTTTGGATCTGATGGGTTTTTTAGTCTATATGCTTCTGTCAGCTGTGTCAGGTGAATAGTGAGGTGTTGTGAAGAACAGGAAGTACTTTGTACAAACGGGCCTGTACAAAGTGTTGGTGATGGGAGTCACAAAGGATTAAGTTGAACAGAAATTCTTTTCAGTGTGTGGGGCAATTTGCACCTTGATTAGGCAACATCAGAAGAGATAAAATCAAGCTAGGAGTAAGACTGCGGTGAATGGACGGTTCCTTATAAAGAAAAGCAGAAAAGCAAGAAAACATGCAACTCTTGCTGCTGAAGCCGCTAACGGAAGGAAATGGGAGGCTTTAGATTTCTGCTCTGTCATAGAATCATAAAATTGGGTTGGAAGGGACCCTAAAGACCATCCAGTTCCAACCCCCCTGCCATGGGCAGGGACACCTTCCACTAGACCAGGTTGCTCAAAGCCTCATCCAGCCTGGCCTTGAAGACTTCCAGGGATGGGGCATCCACAGCTTCTCTGGGCAACCTGTTCCAGTGCTTCACCACCCTCCACATGAAGAATTTCTTCCTGATACCCAATCTAAACCTCCCCACTTTCAATTTAAACCCGTTACCTCTTGTCCTGTCACTACAGGCCCTTGTAAAAAGTCCCCCCCAGCTTCCTTGTAGCCCCTTCAGGTACTGGAAGGTTGTGGGGACTTAATGAATTGCACTGTGTTTTGGAATGTAACAGCAACTTCTGTATATTTGAAAGGAAAATTACTTGCTGAAGTCTCAGGTAAGAGGGTTTTGGCTTCAACCTGTGAAACAATACATGTGTAGCTGTAAAACTGCGGAGACTCCTCATCCAGCTCCTCGTTCCCCACGGGCTCTCTGGCACAAAGCAGGCTGCCTCAGAAGATTCCCCTGCTCTGACGAGGACACAGGTTGGTTCTGCGCCCATGGGATGGGAAAGATGCACGTGCTTGTCGTCTGGGCGGTATGACAGTGTAGGGACTGAGTTCCCCCTAAAGAGGTTTAAGTTTCCAACAACAGTGTGTTTTACTGCTCAGCCTTAGCTCTCCGCAGCTGGCTGAAGAACAGGCCTGTGGGACAGGCAGCCTCCCCCGTGGTTAATGGGCCTTGAGACCAAAGCACTGACCTGCAAGAAGCGTCAGTTTTCTGCTGGAGGAGTAAGCGCTCTCCCAAAGCAAAAGCTGCTGAAACGTTCTGGCACTGGGCATGTCGGTTGTCCAGCGCGCCATCGCGGCGGCTTTCCCCTCGCAGCTGTCGGGCGCCCCGAGGCTGAGGGGTGCCCAGAGCAACTCTTCAGGCACAGTAGTTCAGCTGTCGGCCGCTGGTGTCAGGTGAGGGCTTTGCAGGCTCCAGCCGTGTCTTGGAGCTGCAAGGCTGCTCAAGTGCCTTCTTCCAGGGTAGGGACTTCGGGGCTGAACATTCAGGCGTTTGTTCCTTCCTGAAGTTTTCTTTGGAAAGACCAAAAGATCAAAACAATTCTGGGAAGTTAGCAGCCTGCACCAGGCTCTTGCGAACTTTGCATCCCACAAAAACGCCAGGAAGTGTCCCAGTTTGCATGAGTGCACATGGCTGGACTTCTCCTTGTAGAGGCCCTATAATCCACCTCTGCCTGGCAAAATGTCTGGAACTGCAGCAGAACCTGCCTGCTCCTGTAGAGCCCTGCTTCAGCTGCTGCCGTGTCACCAAATCTATGCTTCTCTGACTTGCAGCCTAGCAATCCTGCTTTGCTTAGACAAGGAAACACCTGTCCTTCCACCTGTCCTTCATCTCACTTCCTCTGCGTGTAAAACTAACACTCTTCATTTAGTGTTTAAACTGATCAAAAAGAATCTTCCCCTAAACCTTCAACATCGCATATGGAAAGGTAAGACATTCCTGCCTGGGATCAAATTAACATAGCTTGCTATGTTTATATTCATCATTATACTATTTTTTTTTTAAGATAGATATCATGTTATTTTTATCGTATTCAGTGAGTGGTGGTGCAACTAGTATTCTTTGGAAACCTAAAGACTGCTTTCTGCAGTCTAATATTTAGTGCCGCTCTACAAACCAGCAGTCCTGCATGGGACAGATGCCTTTCTGCAAACAGGCATTAGAAATTAATTGTATACATGCATCAATCAACAAAAAACAATGATGGCAAAAATGAAACAAGACAAAAACCACCAAACCAAAACAAGAAAAAACACCGTAGTTTCTACATAATTATCCTGGGAATTATTAAGCTGTATAACTTTCTTGGGCTAAGAAACAGTTCCAGAAAAGCATGTTTAACCTTTCCTGGCACAATGTCATGCTTTCAAAGATTGCTAGAAACACAATTTGGGCGTTATCGATAGCATGTACTCTGAACCAAGGAATTCTATTTAAAATAGAATATTAATATCATGTTAACACTCCAGCATACTGCAAACAACTGTTAGCTGCTACGTCTTTACCAGTGTAAAAAATAAGCGAGTAAAAAGTCCCTGTTCAGCTGGTGTCTTCACCAGTGCTGACAGGGCTGTAAATGTCCTACAGGGGCATTAACTTTCCTTACAGTGAATTTAGAGGTTACATGCTTGTTTGGGTGAGCTCAGCCTTTTTCAGGTGTCGTCAGAAACAAAGAAGTTAAATACTTGGGTCTGTGGGGCTTTGCATGCCGGACTACACCTTGGCATTGTGAAAATATGTATATGTATTTTCCAAAATTTTACTGGTAGGTCAACATAGACAAATTGGTGTATTTGATATAGTTTTGGAGGATGATACAAGCTTTATGTGTCTTTTCCGTTCTGTAGCTGTTATGCATGCGAAGCCTTGAAGGATTCCAGGTAAAAAAGAAGTCAGCAGTAAAATAAAGCACGTTGTTCAGATTTCCTACACCTATTCAGCATATATGTTTGTTCCTTACATGCAATTATCAGGGGTATTGTCTTCTTAAATGCTCATAGCAAGGTATTTTTAATTATATGTGTATTCATCCACGCACAATAAGAGTAGGTGGAGGAGGAAAATACAACAATTACAGGATGTCTTACCAAAAGTAGTAATCGTAAATCTTGATTTTTTTAAAATACCTCTAGAACATGCACTCACCTTTATTCCATTTGCAACTGCAAATTCCGCAGTTCTGAGAGCTCAAATGAGATGGTGTCAACTGGTGCTTACAGAACAGGGGATGAGTTGTTAGCTCTCCTCAGCCTTCCGCTGAATTAGTGAGGCCTGCTTGTTTGTTTGGGCACACTGCTCGTTTAATCTACAGGAGTATCAGTCGTTACTGATGACTATCTCAGTTTAGATGGTACAGTAATTTCTTTGTAAAATTTCTTTGTGCCTTCTCATTAGCAAAGATAGCACGATGGTATTGGACACACCTGAAAGCTGTAGAAAGAACAAGTGAGGGAAGCCAAATTATATGAAATGTTAAGTGTTACTGAAATGCAGCAAGAGAAAAGGTATGTAATAAGTGCTGAGCTCTGAAGTTATGCAAAAATATGATAAATCTTAGTAGAAAAACTGAAGACAACAATTGATAAAAGAAGCTTAAAAGGAGCTTCTGAACACCCTTTCAACCCCCTTGCACAAGTTTTAAACAGCTCTGCAATGCTGCGTTTTCTTCAGCTCTATACATAGACTTTAATCACTTTTCCAGTATAAATAACTACAAACAAATAAAATAGAGACAATGACAGATATGTGAAAGCTTAAAACTCCTGAAACTCAAGTACTGTGCAGAAACATAAAAGAAGCTGAATGGATAGTATTTCTTTAGATGTGTTTATGTGAGTGGGTTTGCATGAAGTATGAACTGTATTGGTGACTATTATTTGGATGAGTCATACTATATTTCGTCCCCTTAATTGGGTTAATATAGTCAAGGTTTTAGTGCAAATACTTACATTTAAATTTACCTTTCTAGGGATATTCCTTCAGCTGTTTTTGCAGATATTGCAGAAGTAATTTGCTGGAATATTAATGAAAAGCAATGTAAGCATAATTAAGTTCTGGGAGTAATTTGCTTCTGATCAATACACATGAAAAAGTATGCACTGCACAAGGATAAAAACAACACTGAAATTACAAAGATTAAGAAACTAAAACAATGCATAAGATTTTTCCAAGGATTTTCCAATTATTTGCACTGGTTTATGTTGTGATAAAAATAAGAAAAGGAGCCCTCTTTCCATAGACTTCCTTTACCTTTTGATCAGCTTACTCACCGTAACACCTTTTCCCCTAAAGAACAGCTTTTTTTTTTAATTATGAGTACAAAATTGGCAGATGGTCCTTCAGCTTACAAACGCAAAACATATTGTGACTGTAGAAAAAAAACCCCAACCATAAACTAGAAAGCAACTGAAATGCAAGAAGATATCTATTTTTTTTTTTTTTTAATTAATAACAAAATAACAAACACTGTTACTTTAGGCTGTCTGGTGTCTGGGTGTCCTGAAAGCCTTCTGACTCATGAGGAAATACAGCAAACCTTAAATCATCGATTGCCAATCATCTCAACTTCAGAGTTTAAAAACGATTTCATATGGTGGTTTTCACTAGTATGCTGTTCCTTCTTCAGCTCCAGATGAAATGGCCTAAAGGGATTGAAGGTGAGATTGAATTTCACTAGCACAGTCTGTATTTCTGGAATGCTTTTGGGTTCTCTTTGTTCTCTTGTGTTCTTTTGTTTCTGTAGCAGTGGTGCTTTCTCACACTGCCAGTGTTCCAGGACAGAAGGCTGTAAAAAGAGAAAAGAAAAAGGAGTTAACTTAAGGTTTTTAAGTTTTTATATACGTATTACTCATAAGCATCTTCCGTGTTCTGCTTTTTGCTTCTGATCTGAGTATGTAACGTATAGATGTATATAAATCACATATGTACATTTTGCTTAAGAACTGGAACACAATTATTTCAACAACTGCTAGGAAGGGTGCTTGTTTCACTTTATTATTGAAAACTATTATTATTGTTATTTGGAACAGCAATGCAGAAAAATCCCTACAGGCAGTGATAGCCAAGTTGCTGTTTCAGGTTATTACCTAGTATGGAGCAGTTGCATAAATCACACAAATGATCAGCTAAGTGCAGAGACTTACATAAATAAATCTATAGAGTTGTATAATATGTAGAGCATAACACTATGTAACTGAATTTTGCTGTTACATCTTGGGATTGGGTTTATTTACTGCTTGGGATTTGGCAGGGTTGTGATAAAGTAGTAGTTTCTGCTTCCAGAGGTTGCAACTGTTCAGACAGTTGTCTGCTGCCCATTACCACTTCAGAAGTGAAGGCCGATAATCTTTGTACTTGACCTCTTGGTAAGTACCTTGTTAAAAGGAGGAGCAGAGGGGTAGAGTCAACAAGCTAAACTAGAACAAGATTTCAAGCAGATCATGTTTATATCAAAACCAGCTGATGTACAGATAAGGGTGAAATTAGCTACCACTGTTCTATATTTGTGTTCTGCATTTAGCTATTTGTAGATAGTCCTCCCTGTAGTCCTAATACCAACTGGTACAGTTTAGGCCACTAACAATATAAATCTTAAGCAGCGATTCAACGCATGTTCTTCATGTGACGGGAAAAATTGCAATGCTCTGAGTAACACCACTGGAAGATGTGGCCTCTGACCTGAGAAGCTTATCATTATGGAAGTATGTGATGATCTAAACTAGGAAATAAATAAAAATGGCATTTTCATTATATATTGGGGACAAGCAATAAAGCATATAGGGTCTTACAAAGCTTAATTCTACTGAAATATGATGATCTTCCTGATGTTGCTTGTTAACATCCCACCAGGTCTATAGTTTTCTTCTTAAGAGTTTATTGCTTTTCTGCATCTGCATAATTAGAGGAAGAAGAGTAATTTGCTTTTAAATGTTCTTGTGAAATCCCATACTTGCAAAATTTTAGTTTTAATTCAGGTTGATTATGCTTACAATCTGAAGAGCCTGTATGTAGAATTGCACTGAACAGTGAAAGTGCTGTGAAGGTCACATTTGGAGTATTGCAGGTGCAGCATGAGTGGGAAAGGTTAAGAGGAAAAAAAAATAACCCAAGATTGCAGTGAGTCAAGACGTGTTTACTCCACAGATTACTGGGTGCTGGAGTACACACTAGAGAAATATCACTTCCAACTTGTTTTTCACTTTTCTCTCTTTTTTTTCTAAGCATTTACTTTCAGAGACTGAAAGTGGGTTACATAGACTGTGGTCTAATTTGGTGTGGCCGCCCTTAGGAGGAATTCTGCTGTGTACCCAAGGTGGTCGGGGGCTGCAGCATATGATGTGTGAAGAGAGCCTGAAGAAGCTGATTTCGTTTTGCCTAAAGACAAGACTATAGGGGCTGCAGTCTGTATCTCGGTATTTGCGCAGAGGCTAGAGACAGATTCTCCTCGGTGACGCACAGTGAAAAGTAATGGACACAATGGACAGCAGGGGAAATTCTAATTAAACACAAGAAAATAATAATTCTCAGCATTCCCATTTGCAGATGATCAAGCTCTTCAGAGGCGTGTCACCCCTTTGGCATATTGCCCACTTCAGGCTCTTCAGCAGTCACGTCCCTCTGAGGAGAGGACTGTACTGGCCAAGCACTTCAGCAGAGCTGGAGCGAGGCACTTCATCCTGCCAGGTACCGTCTGGGCTAAATCCAGGCGTGCACAACAGAATTCAGAAAGGTACAAAGAAGGGTAACAACAACTAAACTGATGTAAAGGCATCACAAAGATCATGTATTACTTATGCAAGGGTTTTCCAGAGTAGAAGAGGTCCTGGGAAGAATCATGCGATTTACAGTAAAGGTGAGCAGGAAATGACTTTTCTTTATTTTTCTTAATACCAGGCTGGTGGACTTAAATGAATGAAGACTTTGTTGGTAAATTAATGTCTTCACAGAATACATAATTAAGTTTTACAGTCCATTGCAAGACAACTGTAGTTGCTGAGGTATAAAACATCGCAAGAACCAAAGAGATACATTGATGAAGGTGAAGATTTATTAAATGCCATTATAGGCAAGGAAATAGCTGCGCCTTCTGGTTTAGGAAGGTCTTCATGTGCTAATTCGACAAACTTGGTAGGGTATACCAAGAGAAAAAATACACCGTGTACTTGCCCCATTCCGAAACTTGTCCCTAAACTCTTCCCCTAGGCATTTGAAGCAGATGCAGAGGCTGTGTAACAAGCTAAATGGCCTTTTGGTCTGACCTATGCCATAAGAAACATCATGCTTAACTTCAGAATAATTAGAGAAGTTTTTATTGGAGTAACATAAAATAAACAATTATCTGTTGTAACCCCAATTTTCGATATATAAATATATAGATAAAGGTCTTGTCTGTAATGTTTATGGACACATAACTATTTTCAGATCTCTTGACTTTGCAGATACAGACCAGAGAACGAAGGCTTAAGAATATGGTATGTCCTGGGTATTTGTGTGCATGCTGGCCAGCAAATCGTTAATGAGATAGGCTGTGAACCTGCAAAAGATGACATTAATTAAAATTAAAAATAAGTAGTGGGGTATTTGAGGGAATCTGTCTGTAAAAAAACCAGCTTTGTGGAAAAAAAGAGTACAAAATTATTTATTTTAAATTAAATGTAAAAAATGAGTCATTCAAGTCTGGTTTTGCAAAGGGCAGATTTTTATACATAGATGTACTAAGACAATTAAAAGGGCAAATTAAATATAGAGAAAGGTCAAAGTAAAATATCATAGAGTTCTCTATGTAGATTGAGCGGCTATTTTGTAGTTGATTTAAGAGATGAAGAGAACACTTGATACCATCCTTCTGAAATTCAGCTCTGGAGAAACTAACAGTTAAACTACAAACGACAAGAATTAATGGGGTTACTGGAGGGTGGATAAAAACTATCCAAAAGGAAAGGGCAGCATGCAGCCCTGCAATACCTGGTAGCTCAATAGTTACTAGAGATGCTCCTAAAAGAACTGAACTTCTTTAATGTTGTCATTAATGACGCTGGCAGAAATACAGTAAAAAATGCTGATTGTATCTGTTGACAATATATATCAGTAAGTATTGTCACTACAGGGTAGGATATTGTATAAAAAGCACTTGTTAGGACTGGATTAGTAGAAATGGGATGAAATTCAATAATGAATCATATAAGGTGATGCATCCTGGTACTGTTAACAAACTTCTGTTGAAAGCTAGAAGTTTGCAAAGAACTAAGGGGGAAATGTACTTGGCAGTCCTACATTACAGCAGGAGTATAAGTTACTGAAGTCATTTTACCAGAAAATGAGGTGACTGTTGAAAAGATATCTCCAGCAGAAATAGAGATGTTTCATTACAAGACACTGGTGGTGCTCATCTGGAATACTCAGTTTTAATTACCTATGTTCAAGAGGAATAAATTCAAACTAAAACAAATACACAGAGTATCTGCTGGGTGAATAAGGAAAACAGAGGGGATTATCTCTGCAAAGAGCTCGAGCTTGTTATCCAAGGCTAAACAAGTCAAAAGGCCATGTGGTTATCAAGATATTCAGTAGGAGGATGAAAAGCGGAAGAAAAATTACTATTTAGGCCAAAAGCCAATATTTGTACAAGAACAAAAAGAGAGAAAACAATTATAAATAAACTTGGGCTGGAAATGAGGCAAAAGGCCCAGATTACTGGAACAATATATTTTGGGACTATCTTTCAAGGAGAATGGTGGGGGAGGGGGAAAAAAAAGTTATTTTAAGCTAAGGCCATGGGCATTTTCGAGAGTGAATGCATAAAATGCTACCTGTAATAATGAAGAACTAAACTTTGTGATCTAGGAGGTTCATTCTAATATAGTGCTTCCTTAAAGTACTCTGCAAAATTGATAGGAATTTCCATCCCATGTTCTGTTTATTTTACAGCGTGTGTTTAAATTGGAGGTACTCTTGTGAAAGTAACAATGCTTATTGCAAGCTGATGTATTTAAGACATGCAATTTAAGGCATGCTTCTCATGCTCTCCTCGAGAATATTCTGTCGAGAGCAATAGGGAGGTAGTTGAGATCGTCATTAGGACCCAAGCAGTTAGGAGTTGAGGGAATTCCTCTCACACTGGACCCATTCACATCACATCTGAGAACTTGCATCATCTTTCATGCTGCTTTATCTCATCTTTATTAAAAATGACAGTTTTTTAATTTTCATTTAATTCTCTTCTGTATTCACAGAGAAGAGCTTGTTCATGTGAAACTTCTTTTTTTTTTTTTTTTTTTCTTGTCTGGACTGATTTATTTGTAGAGAAAAAAAATGTTAAACAACCTAAAAGATGACTGTAAGGATTTTGCTTTTCAAATACCTTAGAGTTCTGACCTACAAGAGCTAAGTGCTTAGTTATTCTGTTTGGAACTCGGACCTCAGATATGTATCATACGAAGAAAGAATCTTTATTAGATTTATTCGAAGTGTGGGATAGTTGAGGCTGGATGTGGGAAAAATGTTTTCCTCCCCCTCTTGTCACTAGTATTCCAGAGTAGGTTTTTTTGTTTCTTTGTTCTGTAATATGAATATGGTGAAGAAATCTGTTGTGGTTTAATTTTCTTTTAGGGAAAAATGTCTGTTAAGTAAATTATCTCTTAATGTAGTAGACACACAGACTCAAACATTAATGCAGGAAAATATCAGATTTATGAAAAAGTTCACACGTTCTTTTATAACTATAGAAACGAAGTATGAAATAGACTGGATGCTGGCAGCCATAGTCATGGAAAATATTTTTATTGAGGTCTTAGCAGCAACATAACTTAAAGGTAATACAATGACAATGATGAAAGGGCAAATAAGAAACAGGGAAAAGCAACTCTCATAAATCTATTGAGTCATTTTCATTCCCAAAATATCATTGTAGTAAAATTTAAAATTAACATGATGAAAATCCCATGGGGGCATATATAATATAGAATATGAAATATTTATATGCACATATATATATAATCATATATTAATATATAACATATTGTTTTTCTCAGTAGATTATTATATATATGTCATATAATGCATATGTATATAAAAGTTTTCTGGCTATTTTACCACATTGTTATTCATATATTTTAATGAGTTTCTTAGGAGAATCTGTGCCTCTGCATGTTATTTTTTCATAGCACTGTTAAATTATCTTTTTCTCCTTTTTCTGTATTCTTTTCTTTTAAGGCAAAAAGCACATTGGACCAGATGGTGTAGGAGGAGATTTTTGAAATTTTCAGAAAGATTTCTACTGGCCACATGTCTAAGACTGGTATGCAACTGAAGTAGCAAATTAATTGTGAGTAAATGAATGGACTTTTTTTTTTTTTTTAGTGTACTAGCTGCACCCCAATAACTGCATGTGCCCATGTTTTCATTCCACAGTTAATGGAATCTATCACTGTGCTGAAGGTGGCTGTGCTGGTTTTAGTCAGGAAACAGTTCACTTCCTTCACAATGGCTGGTATGAAGCTGGGTTTCTGGATTTACCCCAAGAAAAGTACTGATGGCTTTTTAGCTGCTTCAGGGGAATGCTTGCACCAAATTCAAGGTCTTTTTCAGCTTCTGATACTTAGCCTGTGTTTCCAACTTTCTCATTACAAGCTGTGTGTGGGGTCACACAGTTCACACAGCTGACCCAAACTGACCATAGGGGTGTTTCATTCCATAGCATGCATTGCTCAGTGCATAAGTGGAGAGTGGGCCAGGGGGGCTATATCTCCTTTGCTAGCTCACTTGCTTGCTCATTTATCAGTGAGTTGGTGGGGCAGTGGCTTTCCTGGCCGTGCTGTTGTTTACGGGGCTCACTCGGACTCTGCTGTGATTACTCGGGCTCTCTGGCTCTGACTCTGCTACTCAGGACCTGGCTGCGCACCAGTTGGCAGGTGGTGAGCAACTGCAGCATTTGTTTTAACCACTTCTTAGTAGTATTAATATTATTACTATTAGTAATACAAATTCATCTTCAGTTATTAAATTGTTCTTATCTCAATTCATGAGGTTCCTTGTCTTTTTCTTCGATTCTCCTCTTCCACTGGAGAAGTGGGGAGGAGGTGTACAAGCAGATGTGGGTGCTTCATCACTGGCCAGGGTTAGAGCACGACGCCTCCTCAGATCCGACTGGCAACAAACACGTTTGACCAGTCAAGTCTTCCCTGCCCATAGCAGTGGCTGGTCAGGGATGTCTCCCTGTCCTTCCCTCCAGCTTGAGCCTTCCATGGCACCTTCTTTCCCCACCCGGCTGAGGAGGGCAGTGCCAGGACAGCTTTGGCGGGCACCCCACCACAGTCCTTTTGGATAATCAGAACCAAACACTAAAGTTGTGACCTTTGGTTTCCTTCCTTATTGCACTTCTTTGTGACCAAAATCAAAATTCTTAGTTTTTAAGGTTGAATATGTTAAAAATACGAAATACTGCGCTGCATGAAAATTTTTCATGGACTTTTTCCCACTAGACTTATCCTTGATATGCTGGCTAGTGAGCTAAATATATCCCAAATTATCATTTCATGCTGGGCAAAACTGATTTCTGTGTACAAATTGTATATGTAACTTGCATTGAAGACTTGAATACTTATAGAAAAAATGAAGTTGTTATGACTTTTGCCTTCAATGAATTTTAGGAGATAGAATCTTTCTATTCACAATAGACCTAAGGAACAATTGATGAAATTCCAAAGAAATCTCTTCTTTGTCTCTGTTGTTGTCAGTAAACATTTGTCAAATGTTAGCTTATGAAACTTCTAAGCCTTCAAATATTTTGTGTACATCCATGTTTTATTTTTTTCTTTCATTTCCCCATGTCTCTTGATTCTTTTATGTTAAGTTTAGAAAATGGTATATGTTCCTGTCTACTTGTAGACAAGAGCTCTGATATACTCATAGTATTTTACTGCCTTCCAGTGTTGCTTTAAACAACCTGACAAACAATAGTTATGTCATTTATCCTTTCCTTTTCAGGATGCACAACACAGTCAAGAAGCTTGCTATGGAAGTACTGCTTTTCATTTTTAATGTCAAACAAGATGGTATGTTTAAAAAAAAAAAAATTGTGACTGTACAAATGAGTCTTGTCTTCAGATCAGGTCCTACCTCCTAGAGGAATTTACCCCAGGATTTCAGATCAGCTGACAAATATATTCCCTTAATCGAGTAAACTGAGAACCTATCTTAGCCCATGACAGTTCCCTTATGCCACAGGAGCAGTTACTTGCCCTGGATGTTAGGCAGTTTCAGGTGTTCTTGCCCTGTAGGCTATAGAACAAGAATGATGAACCCCTGCATGTTGCTGTTAGGTTTTTTAACAGGAAGCTGGTATTGGAGATAGATGGCAGATCTGATCTGTGTTGGACCTGTGAAACGACGTGCTGGTGAGATGTCTCTAAGCAATGAAATTTTCCAGTCTAACTGTATCAGAGAGGTGTTATTTGAGAAGTGATCAAAGTCTACATGATCTGCCTGAATGAGGCAAAATTTGATGGCTGAACATAACCAGCGATGCTGCGATTTAGTGCCAACAGTTTCCTAAACTTTTCTTTAAGGACTTTTCCCTCAACTTTCTGTACAAGGAAAGGACATACACCTACATGTGCAGCTGCCATGCTTGTAACCTGTCCAGTCATGCCATGTGATATTGAACAATTGGACATGTTCTGGCCCGTGATTCCCCTCGTGAATCCAAAGGCATGCTGAAGTCTGAGCTTGCATAAGCATTTGGCTGTCTTTATGGACCCGTCTGATTTGTGAGAATGGGACTGCAGTGTTAACCAAAGCATATTAAAATGGCAACAGGAACCTTTCAAAATTATTTCCTTCGCTGACTATGTTGCTTCTTTACTGCTGAGTCCAGTTTTAGATCAACGTTTTTCATTTCTTCACTGGCTGTTTCAGGTCAGCACATTTTCGTTCTTGGTGGTAGTGATGTAGGTGTATATCTCAGAAAACAGGAGCTATGCATGTACTCTAAGGGCAGATGGTGAAATACTCTGGAACTCTAAGCACTGACATTCTCACTGGCTGACTGCTGTTGTACAAATGGTAGATGGTACACCTAGAAAAATGAATAAAATTAAATGAACTCAATTCTAACAAATATTCTCATTGTACAAGACAAAATTTTGTATAGATTGTTTAAAAATTACTCCCATGCTTCATAAAATTTATGTTTAAAATGAGAATTATATCAAGGGACAGAGGAAAATTATTTACGCTATTCCTAAGAGTCACACTTGGAGTGATTTGACAGTAGAATGGGTAATAAATATTCTTAAGTAAAGCATTGTTGAAAAAGTGAGTTTATAGAGCTTTATTATGTTTTTTTCAAATGAACTTTTGATGGTTCAATTCGTTTTTGGGGATGTCAACACAAGAGTCTCATTGGGATAGGCAAAGTCTGCCAGGATTTCATTGGATGCACAGTAGTTTCAGAAAAGCTGCGTTGTTGGAAGCAGCGTGGCCACCAATCTTGTAATCACCTGGTAATTGACCTTGTGTATAACCTTGTAAATGAACTTGGAAATGCGATCCTAGGAGATTTGCTAATTCTCTTTGCAGCAAAGTAGCCAAGAACATACAATTAGGAGAGTGAGGGCCCAAATCTTCCAATTTACTGGAAAGGGCTTTTCAAGAAGTAAACAAATTCTGTCAAAACAGAATCCGGGTTTTCAGGGAGTTTAGATCTGTATTAGAAATACCATGTGTGAGGATCTTTTACTTTCACCTAAAGATAAGATTTAACCGTAAATCTGAATCTTTAAAGGTCCTTTAACTGAAGCTTAATTTGAAGGCACACGTGCTATGTTCTCTGTGCTATTCAGTAAAACACTTATGGTTGCAGTATCACATGATATCTTGGTAATATCAAGCCTGTCTTCTGCTTGCAAATGAAAATACTTGTCTTTGTAACAGGTTTATTAGTTTACATTATATTCTTCTTCTAAAGCCTGTTAGTACTGAAGAAACCCAAAAGTAGAAATGTGGAGTTTCAAAGCCACACTGTGTCGTTATTTGACCCCAGCCAGCAAGTAAGCACCACACAGCCACTTGATCACTTCCTGCGGTGGGATGGGGGAGAGAATCAGAAAAGTAAAAGTGAGAAAACTCGTGGGTTGAGATAAAGACAGTTTAACAGGTAAACAAAAGCCACATGCATGCAGGCAAGGCAAAATATTGGCAAGCAGGTGTTCAGCCATCTCCAGGAAAGCAGAGCTCTATCATGCATAACGGTTACTTGGGAAGGCTAACGCCAACACTGTGAACATTTCTTCTTCTTCCCTCAGCTTTATATGCTGAGCGTCATCATATGGTATGGAACATCCCTTTGGTCAGCTGGGGTCAGACATCCCAGTTGCATCCCCTCCCAAATTGTTGTGTGGCCCCAGCCAACTCGCTGGTGGGATGGAATGAGAAGCAGAAAAGTCCTTGACTCTGTGTAAGCATCAGTTAGCAACAACGAAAACAACAGTGTGGTATCACATTATTTTCATGCTAAATCCAAAACACAGCACTACACCAGCCACTAGGAGGAAAATTAACTCTATCCCAGCTGAAACCAGGATGTGCTGATTTGGGCCATTGGTAAGATTTACATAGTAATGAGTTGTGTGCTATGAAAATATATATGTATTAAAATACAATGATGCATTATGATGCAAATCTAAAAAAAAAAAGTAAATTGTGTAACTGGTTTCTGATTTCTAATTTATTGGACTGCACAATCAGCTTGTGCACTTTCCACATTCAGGTCAGCTTCCATTAGCAAGCTATAAGCAGCAGCAAAACAACCGAAAGGGAGAAAGAAACCATGATACAGTTTAAAAAATCAACCTTTAGTTTAATGGAGCATCTAGAACATATTAGATTTACTGCGCCTTACTGCTGACACGGAGGTCAACTAAGTGTTGGTTTGGGTGTGTAACTTTAGTTTTTCTAATAATAATATTTAAACAAGACTAAAATTAAGCTTTTAATGCTACAAGCTTTCTAATTACTGCACTTAGGCAAGACCTGCTTTAGCTGATGGAGAAAGAAACTTTGGTCTTCTCTTATTTGCAGGAAAACAGATTAATTCTTGTTCTGATGTCCTGAAAGTGTAATCTCTGCTGGAAGATCTCTGTGAATTGGACATTCATAATGCCATAGAAATAATAAATAACACTTTAGTGTTTGTGTGTGTGTGTGCTCAAATGTATTTAGATTTTTCCTTTTTACAAATAGTAAGGTAGCTATTCTTAAGAGTTGTGTGTAGCCTACTTGTCTTTGTGTTGCATCCTTAAAGCTGTGCAGGTGAGGAGTGAACTTTCCCTGCCCTGCTCCCAGTAGTCCCAACTCCCAAACTCTAAGTACTTTTAGCAGGCCAGCTGGCACCATTGTGGTGTGGTGTTTTTTTTTTTTTTTTTTTTTTTTTTCCCCTTTTTGTTTTTTTTTTTTCCCTCTTTTGGTATGGCCTGCATTTTTTATCTTATTTTCTTTATGCTATGTATTTTCACTAATCTGGGGGGCATAGTTACTTGGTGCTTACCTCTGTCTATGGCACTGTCTGGTAACTGGTAGCAGACCCTGAGAGCAGGGTGTAGTCATACGTAGTGCATATAGCTGACATTTGGAAGAGAGAACCTGGCTCATACTGCACTTTTACAGGAAACACTCATTGCATGACAGGATTTGTTTTGATTCAGCTCCCAACAGATGTGAAATTCCAAGTTTTGCAGATGAGGCTCTTTACTTTTTTAATAAATATTTATCTTGTGAGTCACTATGGACCATGTATATCTACCCTTTAGAGTAGAAATTCAGAAATTATAGAATGTTAGTTTCATTCTACAAAAGGTTTTGCTATATTAATTTGAAAAATATCCATTTCTTTGGCTGTTCTCATTCTATTTCAATTTTGGATGTAGCAACCTTTTCTTTTAACTAACTAAAATTCCGTTACATTTTTTGTAAGTGGATCCAAATCTTACTTGAGCAAATACACCACTTCTTTGTTTTCAGATCTTGCTTTTTCTACAGATTCTGCATGTGGTATTCTTCATTTATTTCTGACTCTTTCTTAAATGTTCAGGTTTGATTTTTCTTCCAGAAGTACTTTTCAAAATTTTTGAACTCTTATTTATTATACTGTATTTGTTGGTTAGGCACAAAAGAAATTAAGTATATCAGACATCAGAAGTCATCCAGCTGGATTTTACTCTTTTGTCTATAGTCTGTACAGATTTAAAACTTTTGCGTCAGGTCTAAAAGCTATTGTTTAATGTTGACTCAAGCTAATAATTTCCACTTAAAATAAACAGTGAATTTTGTAGACTTTTGAGATGAGGTGAACATTCTGCAAAGGCCATTAAATCAAACAATATACTTGATGTTAAATGGAATCAGAACATAGTATTTACATAGATTATAAAAAAATTTCCTACTATTCTGCTAACAGAATCTGTGCACAGACTGAAATATTGATAGGAAGTTTTAACTGAAAATCAACCCTGAAATTAATAACAGTAGCAGTAACTATGCATTTCATCTGCTTAGTTTTTGTGGTATGTACATATGTCAGGTCTGTCTTAATGATCTAAAAAGTGCAGATGGAGTTTAGGCAACTTTCTCAATCCCATCCACTTTATACGGAATCTTGCTAGAAATCTAAATTGCTTGATTTTTCCTTGCATAGTTCTGTGGTGATTTTAACTATAAGTAGTCATACAAGCTAATTATTTTACATAGGGAAAAAAATACATTCATTGTAAAATCTTAATGAATGATGAGAGGCCAGCAGACATAATTTTCTGATATCAGAATACAACGTTCAAAACAAAAAAATTGAAATGTGTTGATGAACTCAGTGTTTCACATTCACATTTGGTGTGAAGCATACAAACACAAATCCTCAGGCAAGTACAAAGCGGTGTTGAATATTGCTCAGATACTGGTTTGAGACAGTAATTTTGAGGTCATGTTCCAAGGATTATCTCTGTCTACAAGGTATAAATCTCTAACATCTCCCAGTCTTAGCTGTGTACACAGCCAGGCTATTTTGATGACTTGCTCTGCTCTAGTGCCATGGTCAACATATGGACATCCTCATTCAAGCTATTCTCTAACCTGTCTTTTCTCTTTTCCCATTCACGGACAGACTTAAATTTCAGCCCTGCAAGATTTGAAACATTAGGACCTGCAGACAGGTGGAACAGAAGGGATAGGAAGAAAAGGTCTACCTTTCTTGTCAGAATTGTTCTTGTCCTGCAAGAAAGTGTTAGCTGAATCATGGTGAGTTGGTCATTTACCACAAAGTAGAACAATGCTTGCTTCCAAAGAATGCTTCAGTATTTCATTTCCAGCAATCATTGCAGGACAGATTAGAAATTATATTAGACTCATAACTCTCAATGAGGTGTCCTTTAATGTGGCACATTCATACCAAATTGTGTTAACACTGTCAGATTAGTTTCTAAGAAATTTCAAGGGAAAATGGTATTACAAATACTACGTGATTTCTCTAAACTTTATATTCTAAAGGACTCAGGCATTTATCTGATTCTTAGAAAGGTCACTGGGGAGTGTGTATTTTAGTGAATGATGGATTAGGCCTGCAATAAACACGAGAATAGTAGTCTGCAAATAGTTCTAATGAGACCTACTTCTTGTAGGCCACACTTTAAGAAGGTATGTAGGAGCCCTCATTAACTAAGCATGTAAACAGTTATATTAGCTTCAGGAAGTTTACAGATATGCTCAATAGAGGGAACATACTGAGCTTGGGACATCCAAGAAATACGATACAACATCGCAGGCAGGCTGAAAATTATGATTTTGAGTTCTCGTCTTTAAAATTCCAATTTGCTTTCTATGTTATTATTAAAACTTTAAAGTGAAACTCTCTGAAATTCTAAAACCTTTACTGGAACTGTAGAAGGAAGTTTCAGCTGACAATAACTTCAGTTTGATAATTTGACTTAGATTTTTGTTTGTTTGTTTGACAAAAACCTTTTTATTGTCTCAAAATAGCGTGGTTTCTTTTTATTTTTAGTGAATGAAAGATAAATTTTGCTTTTCCAAGTTTTGAAATAAAAATGGATTTCAAAGTTCTGGTCTTAAACACTGTACTTTACTAAATACACCTACAAAACACATCATCTTATTTTGGGGTGCTGGGATTTTATTTTTCCTTTTTCTTTTTTTCTATGCATTTCGGCTTACCTGCTGCTCCTCTTTGTAAATGTTGTTCACTTGGATGAAAAGAAGTAATCACATGAAATAGGAGGGATTTAATCAAAATTATATCTGAAAATCTTGTTCAAAAATCATATGCTGTAAATTAATAATACTTTCTAAAAGCTGAGAAGGTATGTTTTCCTGATCAGTAGTTTAATATAATTTTAAATCCTCGAATTGCTTATTGCATTGACTCCATTCTTTTGGACACATAGAAGATATATGATGTTTATCAGAAGAGCTACACTCTAACACAATCTATTTTAGTTAACAAAATGACATAAAAAGAAATCATAGATACCAGTGCACACGAAAGGCAGAGAAAGATTCTAAATCATCTTTTGACATTCAAATGTGGGCTTACTGAACACTCAGAACAGAATAAAAGAAGGTGGGATTGAAATATGGAGGAAAAGATATAATGAAAATTTGTTTCAATATTTTGAATAATTATTATCAAAACCTGATCACATAAAAATAATTAAAAACCCAAACCACTTTACTTATTATTGGTTCATTTTGTAAGGAAGGCCATTAATTATTATTCTTGACATTGCTGAATTCTTATCTCTTGCACTTACTGCTCTTAATAAAGTTTTTTGGCAAATCATGACATTTCCTTTATAATAATAAATGTTTCAGAATGAAGAAACGTTGTGTTTCCTTTTTGTTTGTTTGTTTTCCAAACAAAATTAAATTAAGATTTTTTTATTTGAAAAGTGCTTAAAGATTGTTGGAGGCCAAAGGCAATACGATTATAAGAAACAATGAATTTGTAAGCTTAAAGATCCTTCTTTGTTTTTTCATGTAGGTGTTACTGTGACAGATTATACAGAGGAATAAATGGATGAGGTCACCTAGCCAAGGCTGAGTCAAAGGTAGATTGCAAATCCTGTTTCTGTGCTAATGAATGCTTTATCTTTCTCCTTCAAAAATATTTCATTTATGACTATTACCTAAGCATTAAAATTTGAGCCTCTTCTTACAAAATACTAATTAAATTGAATTAATATTTAATTAAATATTGAACAACTAGATATTGTTATTAACCTCTAGTTAGTTGTTATGCAGGTTTATAATTTGGTTGTTGAGTCTGGCTGTAAATAAAACTGAAGCTATGTTTCTCTCAGAAAAAAAATAAAAAACCTAACAGAACAGCCATTTTTTAGTATATTAGTAGCAAGTAGTAAAACTATTATTTCAAATGCAATAGTAATTTTCTTTCAGGAAGTTATCTAGAAGTTGTGTTAGTATGGTCCCATTCCTGGCAATGTGAGAGAACAGATATTTTTAAAGAAGGGAATCATTGGAGAAATTGAAGAATATCTAATGGTTTCCTCTTTAAAGAACATATTTCTTCATATGTGACGACTGAAATGAAAGTGTAGCTTTCATGTGGAAATTAATCCAAATTATTTAGATGGTATGACATATTTTGAAAATACATACAGACATGTCACAGCTACTTTGCTTATACACAAGTAGTTTCTGTAGACAAGTGTATGTATGTGAATATATTTGTTAGGTGTAACAGCATGGCAACAGGCAAATTTAAAATGCTTAAATAAGATACAGGTATAATTATTTGCAGAAGTTAATTAAAATCTTTGCAAGTTCTTTTTTTTTTCTTTGATGTTCTATACCTAATTGTTTTAAAAATGATAAACTTCCTAGAATTGTGTCTGGCACTTTAAAGACACAGTTAGTTTAGTCAGTACCTTGTTCTCTTCTAAAAGTTAACATTGCCTTTGTTGTTTAAACACAAAACATGTCCCTATTGTCACTTCCAATTTCAATTTTAGCTGGTCTGAGAATTTAAAACGTTTTGGATTCTGGGACAAGTAGGACTTTCATGTCTGACTCCATTGTAAGCTATCATCTTTATGTTATATTTTATCCACCTATATGCACCTCTGTTATATATCATTATTAGGTTGCAAAGAGATGCTCTTAAAATTTAGGAAATTTTAGAAATAATGTTGCCTCTACAATATTGTGACAGCCCACTTGGGTACTTTCCGGTTTTTAGTTTTCTTTTTTTTTTTTTTAACCTTTAATCCAAATACGTGCTTAAAATTAACTCTACAAGTATTTTTTTACATTTTGCATAACCATTCAGTCAGGCATAAAAAGATGGAGCTGAAACAGAAGGTGTAATCAAAGATATAATTGATTGAGTTAGAATATGGGGATATTCAAGTTAACTCACACATGCCTTCCAACCCAAACCATTCTATGACTCTATGACTTATTTCATACTTTAACCATATACTGTAAGTATCCTCCAGAACATTACTCCATTTCTAAAGAGCTTGAGGCTAAACAGGAGCTAATTCTAGAAAGAAAACCTTAGCATCTATATAATACACTTGAGTAAAAGCTTTTCACCTAGTGAAGGGTAATCCAGTTATGTATAAATATATATGTTTGCATATTTATGGGTGTGCATATGTGTGTGTGTTTGTGAACTGCGGTGGGGCGGTGCTGTAGGGGTGGCATCTGTGAGAATATGCCAGAAGCTGCTCCCATATTGGACAGAGCTAGATCCAGCAGGCTCCAAGATGGACCTGCTCCTGGTCAAAGCTGAGTCCATCAGCAAAGGTGGGTAGCGCCTCTGTGATAATGTACTTAAGAAAGGGTAAAAAATGCTGCACAAGAGCAGCCAGAGAGAGGAGCGAGCTGTGAGAGAAGCAGCTCTGCAGACACTCAGGTCAGTGGAGAAGGAGGGGTAGGAGGGACTCCAGGCACTGGAGCAGATTCCACTACAGTCCATGCAGGTCCACAGTGGAGCAGATACCAACCCACAACACCTCTGAGAAGTCTCTCTTAGAGAGGCTACCTTTCTCCTGGCACAGTAGACAAGTTTGGAGAGGGGTGGATTACTGGAAGATTGGGAATTAATCCATAAAATAAATGAATTTAAAAAATTAGAAGATTTCAAACTGTGGAAATCATAATGAATGAATGAATACAGGAGAGACAGCAGCTTGATCTACTGATATATTAAAAAATTAAAACAATAGAAGCTGGAGGATGCACATTTCTCCTAAAGAAGCATGTGAAATATGTACATTGGTGAATAACAGATTTAAAGTGATATGTTGTAATGCAAAGGAAAAGAGCTGCTGTTATTGCACTGGCTATGCACCAAGGTTTGTGCTATTGTCAGGAGGATATCCTCATGGAGGGTTCAGAGCTCCAGAACAATTAAGTATTTTAAAAATGTCTCACAGGGAACAGAGAAACCCTTAATATAGAACAAAAGGGAGCTGGAAGAAATTAACACAGGACATGTATACGTAGATCACAGTACAGCTGAGATCACCACTGTGGTGTCTGCCCTGACTGGCGAGGACAGGGTCCATGGGAATGACAGATTATAGCTGGAAATTCTTTTTCGGTTTTGTTGCTTAACCCAGCGCCTTGCGAATGCTGTTGAGCACTGTTTCCCCACAGGCAAGCACTGCCGATAAAGACTGAGAACATGAAAACTTAGAAATGTTCAATGTCCCAGTAGGACTGAAGTACAAAATTTAGTTCTCCACAGGTACTTCCAGGCAGCGATACAGTTCTGTTTTAAAGAAGTAAGATCAAATTCAGAGATTTAGGTATTTTGAGCATTAGTGGAAACTGAAAGTGTAATTCTTCACAAGGCATTTATTATCGTACTTTCAAACCTGCACTGAAAATGTCTGTATCTATGTTAGACAGCCTGACTTTGGAGAAATTGTAAAAGAACAGGTCAGATTCATCTGCCTTTTTGCTTATTAGGATTTGATTGTGTCACCACTGGTTTCTTTTAGCATCTCCAAGTACATATGATCAGTTTGAATAGACAACCTGCTGCATGTAAGAAAGTGTCTTTAACTAAGACTGGATGAAACTGACTATAAACCATGTGCTGCTGGTGTATAAAATGGGGTAGAAAATGAAGGTAGGTTGCAGACAACAACCTTTATAAAATTTGCAAAAAGACCAATTAAACAAAGTTAAATTTTACAGCAGCATGTTTTAACCTAAACCAAACAAAGAATATAGCCAGTATCAAATGAAATAAGACATGAACTGCCCAATCTACTGCTGAATTTGAGGTACAGTACTCTGGAGGATGATTGAAACTATCAGAACAGGTTGAATAGGATAGCATGATTCCAGCCCCTAACACCAAACAATCACAGCATAACAGAGCAGTTAAGGTGGGAAGGAACATCTGAAGACCATCTAGTCTATCCTCCCTTCTCAAAATGGGTCAGCTAAAACAGGTTGCCTAGGACTGTGACCAGTCTGGTTTTGAGTATCTCCAAGGACGGAGACTCCACAACCTGCCTGTGACACCTGGTTCAGTGTTTGACCACCCTCAGAGTGGAAAAATTTCTCTTTCTGTTGAAGTGGAAATTCCTGTATCTCACTTTGTGCAGGTGCTGGTTTGGACCCAAATACAGTTAATTTTCTTCATAGTATCTAGTATGAGGCTCTGCTTTGCATTTGTCCTGGAAACAGCGTTGATAACACAGGGATGATTTCGATGCTGCTGAGAAGTGCTTACACAGAGTCAAGGCCTTTTCTGCTTTTCACAGTGCCTCTCCAGAAAGTAGGCTGGAAGTACACAAGAAATTGTGAAGCCGACACAGCCGGGACAGCTGGCTGCAGCTGACCAAAGGGATATTCCATACTATATGACACCATGACATTGTTCTTCATGTGCATGGAAATGGTGTCCAGGAAGACTTACCTCTGTCATGTTCCTAGGCAGAGATTGAGGTGAGGCTGATCAGCCTACAGTTCCCTGAGTTCCACTTCTTGCCCTTCCCAAAGTAACATTTGCTTTCTTCCAGTCTTCAGAAACCTCTCCCAGTTCCCATGACATTTCAAAAGTAGTTGACAGTGGCCTTATAGTGACATCTGCCAGTTCCCACAGGACTCATGGGTACATCCCCTCAGGCCCCATGGACGCCAGTATGTGTAGTCTGTTTAAGTGGTCCCTAAACTGCTGTTCCTACACCAAGCGTAAGTAATCTTTGCTCCTGATTTTCTCAATTGTCTCAGGGAGCTGGTATTACTGAAAGTTGGTCTGACTAGTAAAGACCAAGCTGAAGAAGATATTGAATACCTCAGCCTTTTCAATGTCCTTTGTGACTGGCTGTCCCACCGCTTTCAGCAGTGGACCTGCATTTTTCCTTGTCCTACTTTTGAAGCTTATCTGTCTGTAGAAGACTTTCATGTTGCCCTTCATGTCCCTTATCAGATTCAGCTCCTGCTGGGTATTTCCTCACACCATCCCTGCACAACTGGACAGTGTCTTTATGTTCTTATTGTGTGATCTGACCCTGCTTCTACTTGCTGTATGTTTCCTTTTTAAGTCTGGATTTTTTGGGAGCTCCTTGCCTCCTGCCACCCTTCCTTGATTTCTTACACATCAGGATGGACCATTCTTGAGCTTGTAGGAAGTGATCCCTGACAATCACCTAGGTTTTTCTGAACCCTCTTCTCTGGAGGACCGTACCCCATAGGAGTCTTCTAAGCAGATTCCTGTGCAGGCCAGAAAAATTCACAAGTTCTCTGGAGTGGTTTACTTGACAGCCTCTAGATAGCAATTCCTAAATTATCTGAGAAAAATGGCCTTCCCTGCACTCCAGTTAATACCATAAATCTTTAAGCATTCTCTGGTGTTTGGTGGAGAGAGGTTGCAAGCTTGTACAGTCTCCCTGCATGCCATGTTCCTGTTTCTATCCCACTCGCTCCCCTCCGGTAGTATATTCAACTCAAAACCCACCAATATTGAGAAAACTTTGTACTTTATATATACAGCAAACTGTGAGTAAATAAAACAAATATGTATAAACAGGTTTGTATTCACCAGACAAGTTACTCATTTACATTTGATTATTTTCCTTCCATTGGATAAACAGCAGATAATGCTTATCGGTTCTGGGTCTTTTTCAGCCATGACATGTTCTCAAGGGTCTATTTGTGGAGAGATGTGGGCATCATTTAGGCACTTTACAGTGAAATGTGGATTTAGATATGTAACTGTTAATCCTTATAACCCAGTGACACAGGCAGGTGGGAAAAAAAAATCAACCTAATAAAATGCACACTGAAAAAGAATGCAGTGAGACCCTGATCCATATTTAGCATGGTTGCTATGGAATAGCATATATTAACATGCTATCAACCACTGACATGTTATTCAGGAAGAACTGGGAATTTTAAAACAGAAATGGACGGACAAGACTTTGAAAAACCCTACTGTATTTCAGAAGAATGGTGCAGGTGATACATACGGTAGGAGTCAATGAGTGCAAGACGTTAAGGGGGTTACTATACATCTACCCTAGTTAGGCACGTAAGGAGTCGTTGGCACGTTTTATGTGTCCAGTTACTCAGGATAAGGAATATTTATTCTGCACTTTTCCCTGGGAAGAAACATCAATTTAAGACATGTAAGCCCCAGGACATGGTACTGTCAGAACAAGTGACCGCGCCATCTCTCAGCAGTACCCATAACCAGAGGATTTTTCAAGTCCAGATGGGAGAATAAGGGATCTCAGAGGCTAACTGAACAATTTTAATAGTATTTAAAGCTCTGTAGTACCTAAGTGCTCACTGTTGGTGGTGAACTTATGCTAGCCTGACAAGCAGAGATACTCTATTGGAAGCCCTCTTTAAAGCAGTTCAGGTTTGGAGACAGGATGTCTGTTACAAGGATTCAGATATTGGTGTTTTGTTAAAAAGTTGCAACTGTCAGAGAGGAGGTAAATGAAGTAGAACTTTGACAAATGTAACAAAGTCCAACAGCTCCTCCTTCCCACGTGGTAGATCTTTGGGTTTGGTTGCAGGTGTTTCACAGTGAGTGAGCCCTGCCATTCAAACAGTCACTGGTACAAGTACTGTGAAACCTTCCAGCAGTGTGCGTGTGTGGATAAATACGTACTTCCATATTGCCTGTGTTAAAACTGAATTCCTGCTATGAAAATTTAATGGTGTATGTTGTATTATTCATTAGGACAAAGATTTGTCAATTGTTTCCTTTTAAGTAGGTGATCCACAGTGTAAAGAAAATCTCGTAAGAATATAGTGACTGCACAATCTCTTTTAGTCATATGTTGCTTTATGGTCATATATTGTCTATTACTTACAAAATTCAAATAAATTGTATTTAGATGATTACTTGGAGGGAAGAGGCCAATTTTTATACTGTTAGATCTTTATGTTGTATTCTTTTCTCTTTTGGCTTAAATTATGTATGTACATCATGCATAAACCAAAAACACGTCAGCTCCTTGGACACCTCAGGTACATCACTAGGGCTCAAACACTAAAAGTATACTACCTCCCACCACACCACCTTCCCCCTCCTGCCCCGCAAAAAAAACCCACCCAAACAAACCCTGCTTACACAATAACCTGAATTTGACTGTCATTAGTCTGTAGAAAAGAAACATTATAGGAAAAAATACTGTAATTACGTGATTCTGCAAAGTAGAGCAAAGAGGAATTCTTTTATAGATGTTCATTGTGAACTGGTATGATGCCACTTCTCTCACCGCTTACACAGAAGAGAAAAAATACTCCTGGTGCATTCACATCAGGAAACAATGGATAAAGTAAATGTTCATTAACAGGTTTATTTTAGGTCAGAAACGTCAGCCATAACAGTAAGATATGCATGTCTTTGACACTCCAGAAAGTATTTCTAACTAATATTTTTCTTTCAGTGTACGCCCTCAGGAGTTTTCTGTCAGAGTCACTATGCACTCTAGCTTTCTTTTTAGGCAGAATTAACTATTTTCATTTCCCATAATAATATTTTCTGTCCATATGAGCTCTTCTCCAGCTGTGTTAGAGATCACATGGATCAGTTGTAGACTGTGAATCTGAAATGTCAAAATGGCTGAGTAGCTACTTTGAAATAATGGATGATAAATTTTAGTTAGCCAAACTTGTGACAAACATTTTTAAGTAGCAAATAGAAAAACTATTGCAAAAATAAAGGCTATATTAATTCTGATAGTGGAATATGATTTCATTGCTTCTGTCTTAAATTTATACTTTTGGTATTCACTTTGAATTTGCATTTCTTTGAAATATTTGTAAATGTTGTTGAATAAACACTCTTGTTTGACAGGGTTTATAAGTGTAAACATTATATTGACAAAACAGTTTTCAGTCAGTCTAGATTGTCTAGATGTACCTAGGCAAACTCTTGTCAAACTTGGCATCTCACAGTGGTTTGAAAAGACTTTAATAGTGTGAGGTTTAGAAAACATTAACAGTAATGAGCTTTTCCATACTAATTCTAGCTTACAGCAAAAGTTCACTGTCCCTTATCCTCCCTGAGTTGTTTAGGAATTAAACTAATAAATCTGATATTTACAACCATTTATTTCTGGCAGGAAAGCAATTCACTGCTAAATAAGTGCTGAATAAGTTCTACTATATTTTTATTGAGCTTGAAAGTGTGCAGACTGGCTAGTCCTTTAGCTAGAAATTCTGGTACTTTTCAATGAGTCAAGGAAACCATGTGGCAGGAAGGGAGGATTATTTTATTTGCTTTATATATCTATATATTATGGATATATCTGTATTTATAGTATTCCTACATACCCACAAAAATATGTAGGCAATATCCATAATGCATTGACTGTATACTGACTATATAAATATGAATATAAGTATA
>NW_010230010.1:0-31300 GCF_000690775.1 Eurypyga helias | reverse complement strand
CCAAACCTGATCCTCACTGACCATAAGTCAGAACACATAGACTTTATTCCTAGGAAGTACAGCCGTCCTCACTATATGTGGCAGATTATTTAGAGTGCTGCAAGATACCAAGGGCTGTGTCTGAAAAGTCAGTGACTGATTTCAAATAAAAAAACATAACAGAATCATGTCAATGGCATAAATTGCATAAAATGTAGTCAATATTATTATAAGATTCGATAGAAGTTACTTTTTTAACCTAGAGCCTCAAATTCTTTTTATCACCTTCGATGTAACTGGGGGCTATGGGATGTTTCTACTTGGGCAGATAACACATATTGGTAAGACCTGTCATTAGGCAAGTAATCCAGCAAATGGGGCTGACTGAAAGGCCCACCTGTTACTAAGTTTGTGTGACATTTCCTGGTCTAATTGCTAAACATTACTTTTTTCATCAATTTTAACAATTTTGTATTCTGGAATTACCCATTACATCTGGGAAGATTTCATCTGAAATATCCTCAGATTCAGTGAGCACCAGGCGTTACTGTTAACTAGTTTGCTGGCAGGTTCACTGTGAAGAAACAGAAGAAACTGCATGAATTATGAGCTGGGAGGAAAAAATGGGGGGGGAAATGTCATTATTTGCATTGCAGCCAGATGCTTCTGCCCCGTTTTCCCACGTTTGTGTTCTTGATTTTTAATATTGATGATAGGATTTGAAGCACATGTAACTATGGGATTGTCTTACTTCAGAATTAGTTGTATTTGTTTTAATAGAACTCTATGTAAGGCAATGGGTTATTCTTTATAAATAAATATTTCAGAAACTTATCCCAATAATGAAGAAGTCTTTATGCTGCTCTACAGAAGTAAGAACAGGAGTAAGGGGATACATTGAGAAGATAATAATAATATCTTCAACTTTCAGAAAATTTCTATTAAGTTTTTGGTTTTGGTTTTGCTTTTTCCTTTTTTCAATGTGAAGAAGTAGAGAAGTTGTGGATATTCATTAAAATTTTGGCTGTACAATTCATTACAGAATGTTACATAAGGGGGAAAATGAATTCACAATCTAACAATTTTTTTTCTACCTCTAATTTCTCTGGGTCTTTCATGCTAAGTGAAGGAATTTGAAATTAATCTGGTTTTGCTTCCCAATTACCCTTTTTGATTTTGCATATACTAATGTGTGTTCAGCTATTAGAGGCTTCCAAGTGGAGAAGAATACTGCTGATGGAAGGCTAGAAACACTGAAGGTGACAGGGCTAGCACCCTTTGATGAACATGTTACTGTTTAGTGTCACAGCACTGGAGAACAGAGATTCTTAACGTTTCAGAGAAGCTGAAGTGGCAGGACTGTTTTGTCCAGTTAAGCTTTGTTATTTCCAACCCTTCCTTGGTTAACTGACAATGCTGCTAGCTGAGCTGTAATGCTAGGTTTCACCAGATGGAATCATGACCACTGTGATACAAATAAAAACACCTTCCTTCGAAGACATAATGTCAGATTACTTCTAGTTGAAGAAAATTATCTGTGAAGCTGCTGTGATGCTTGATGCCAATGCAGAACTCTGGGAGTTTAAAAGGGTCCATCTCATAATGGCCATGAATTATTCAGCCTCTGGGATTAGTCAGGCATGCAACAGTATGTCATAAAATGAGTTTTTCAAGCTAAAATGGATATTAGTGATGAATTTGCCTCTAGGATATGTGTTTTCATCAAGATTTACTGAGAAAGCCATCTATATGGTCAGACTTGAACTACCACAGCCCAACACCTTCTACACACATAACTTCATATCAGCAAACCCAAGTTATATCATTTATAGGTAGGGCTTTTAAAGATTTTTTTCCTTTTCTGCTTCTCTGCTGTCTTTTCTTGGATCTGATTTTACTTCTCTGTCCTATTGTCAGTATACAAATGAATGATTTTGCTGTTTTATACAAGGTTTCTTTCCTAGTTGTTTGTTCTCTGACTACCTCCTTGAACTGTCTAGAAAATCAATATTGCTTTTCCCAACTTGTAAACTTGCGTCCACTTACTCTTCTTTCATGAGCCAGTATATTTATAAATATAGATTCATGTTCATCAGGATGTGTGTATTTGAATGAAGTGAGAAAGTAACTGTGAAATCATGTTATGCATGTATGAAATCCTTAAAAGACAGGGAGACTAACCTTTATGGACCTCAAATGGAATCCTTCCCAATCCCAGAGCTGTTTGTGGACCAAACTAATCTGATCAATTAAGTTAATAAAAATAAAAATAATGGTCTTACTTGAATTGCAAGAAAGGGTTGGTTTGTGTCTTGGGTGACTCACGTTTAATTGTATCTATTCCACTGTGGCTTTATATAACCTGTAAGGTTAGTTTTTACGTTTGTTTAGCTTTGTGTGCAAATTGAGGCTGCAATCAGGACTTGATTTGGAAAAGCACTAAGGATGTCTAAGTTTAAGCACTTTTGATGACATTCTACAGTGCCTATACTTTACAATTTGTCAAGTAATTTTTTTAAATATCCCTCTCTTTTTAAGAGGTTTGGTGTGTTTTTACAGGTAGAAAATACATGCAGTGCAAAATCCACCTCCCTTGTTTATAAAAATGACAGTCAGTTGATGTACTGAAAATGTTTCTCGTTACCAGTTGCGATATTAGTGAAGTGCAAAGCTGGTGACAGCGTAGTAAGAATCTCCCTCTGTACAAAACATTTCTGGTACAGAAATGCAGTTGGTTCCCTGGCTGATAGTTACCCTGGGAATATATTGTTTATCTAAAGACATAATTTATTTCTGAAACCATAGAAATTTTCTTGCAGTTGGTACAGGAACTAGCAGCATTTGTTCTTTATGTTTAAATTAATCGTTATTTTTCTTTTTCCTAAAATACTGAAATGGTAAAATATTCAAGATCCCTATCCCATAAAGAAACTAATGTAGACCCAAAGCTGTAGAGGTCCAGAGAGATGTTGATGACTCTAGTGTAACAATTGGGAAATACAGGTCTGGTATGACAGCAGAAACCTTGAAATGTGGTGACATGAGGTGCAGAACACAGGTGGGTTGATAGAAATAAGGCACAGGCTGACACTGCGGACCTCACAGCTATGAACAACTCACCAATAGTCGGTCAAAGAAACGTAGACCTGAGGCTGAGTAAAAGAGTAGTTTCAGGGGTATCAAAGAGAACCAAATAGAAGATTCTAACGCACGTATAACGCATCATAAATAGTAAATTCATAGGTGATGTGAACTTACAAAACAAGTAAGAAAGAGCATGTAAGTGTAAGAGCATGCTGACAGACATATTAAAGGAACCCTAAGCAGACTGCACGGTGAGGAAAAAGCCATCATCAGAATCCCCAGAAATGGTCTTGAGATGTTGTCAACTTGCTGTACCCTCCACCTGCTCAGACAGACTGAAGCTATGCTTTTACTTCTGCTCAGATTAGTGCTCTTGACCCTGGGGACAGGGAAGGGCAGGCATAGCTAATTTGATGTGGTTAATTTAACTGACACTAAATAAAAGGGAAAATACTGAGAAGTGTGTGTATAAAAAGTTTACTATGACTGAGAATTTTTATGAATAGTGATATTGATAATTATATTTTATATACACTTTCTGTAATAACTAGACCTGCAATAAAACCAGCAATAATATTAATAAATGCTGTTATTGGACTGATAAAATTGTAATTACATTAAACATAAGGTCTTGCCTTCATATATGAAGTATGTTTGGTTTTCACCTGTAAGAAGATTTTGAGTGTAACAGAAGCCTACATCATAATATTTCAATATCTTTTACTTTGTCATGGCAGTTATTTCTCATCTTGATCTGGTGGTGAGTGTACTCCCCATAGAAAAATCCTGGTTTAAATCTTAAACTCATTGTTCTTCCTAAAAGGTTTATCGCTTAGCTCCGATTGTATGACTAATTGTACGGGTGGATAACCAACTGTACAGAACCATCTTCCTTGGGGCATCCAAAGACACCATTATAGATTGCCCTCCTGGTAGCTGTCTCTCCTATTAACCAGACTAGATGAGGATGGACAGTTTAAACTGAGAAAGACTTTGACATAACAAGTGGTTCCTAAGAGCTTAGTTTATTTAATAAACCAGAAACTTCAAATAAAGTGAGCCACATCCATCTATTGCAGTACTGAAAATGTACAAGACTCAGAGTAATGCTTTCTGTTCCTTCAGGCAAAACTATACATCACAGCATTTTTCATGTGTGTCTTTTTTTTTTTTTTTTTTTGGTCAGATGGAGAGGAACACCAAGGAACAAAGACACTTCTCTGGCATCTTGATTAAGGTCTTCATTTAGCAGTCCAACTTTGAACATCAGGTAAGATACTGAATAGGTATGGACAAAGCACAGATGCAAAAATTGTCAGGTAAAATGGACCTTTATATCCAATTGGGGGCATTAAGGATTCAGTTTTAGTGTGTTGAATTATTAAAAAAAAAAATTAAGTTAGGATTAGAAACAGAGACTCACATCACCTCACTCACGCCCAATAAATTAGACATTTGCTCTAGACACCTCTTCATTTCATCCCACATTTGTTGTTCCTTCTTTACAAATTGATGAGTCTTAAGTAGGTCAGGTGGCTAAGGAAGCCAGCTGCAACACTCTGTACACTCTGATATACTTAAATTAATAATCTAAACAGAGCAAGACCACTCCAGCACTGCTGCATGATTCAGTGCAGGAAAAGCAAAAGTGGTCAGAGTGGAGAAAAGGTTATCAGAGGTCACACAGAGAGCTGCAGGATCTGTAAATAATCACACTATTCACTGCTTTTGGTTGTGGCTTTTATAGTTGTGAAGATGTGTTTTACAAGCTGCTTTATTTGGCATTTAATTTACGGTCTCTGCTGTGTTTACAACCACAGCCGTCTGCAGCCATGATTCTTCCTTCTATTTATGTTGAGTCATTTCTCACCAATTTCATTCTATTTTCTCTTATGTTAAATATAGTCTTGGCTAACTGTACTCTTCCTAAAGAAATTTTAAATCCTAAGACTTTTCCAGTCTAAAAAACCATCAGTGATGATTTAGAAGCAGTCAGTTCTCATCTTCGACAATTCTCTGGGGGTAGCTTGCAAACCACTGTCAAGACTGATAAGCTTCAGTGATATTTTGGTTGACTTTGCAACCTGTCAGCTCCATTTTTACTGCTAACTTATTAACTTCAGCACTGGTCTTTTTCAGAGGTGTATACCTATGTCATCATGGCATGTGTTTAATTTTTTCTCAGTGAAAACCTTCTTCCAAGCTTTTCTGCAGTGATGGAAAATTCTGCAGAAATGGTCTCTGCAGAGAGCTTACTCAATTGCTTCATTACTGTTGCAAACTGTCTTCTTAATGTCAGAACATTTTGCACTTTAAACTCACCATTTCTTACCCCTATAGGCATAGAAAATGCTAGTTCTCTCAGTTGCAATGGAGAACACGAAAAGAAGAATTCTTTAATATATAAGGGGTTCAGGAACTCATCAGACCTTTTCTAGGCTGAACAACTCTGCTTCTTCAGCCTTTTGTCATACATAGCCACGCTGCACATATTTTCTGAAACACGATACCCAGCAGAACTGCAGAACTGTTCCCAACTCCGTGCTGTCTGTTTTGCTGTGGTGCTTACTATAGAATCTTGTTCCTGTCCTTAATGAAGTGTGGGTATATTTTTTCCAGAAGGTTTACCTAGCATGGCAACATTCTGGTTTTGTCCTCATTCCCATTACACTTCTAGTCCTACATGGCCCCTGTATGCGAGACTGAGATTTTCATTGTGGTTGAAAATCCTTGGATTTAACCCTACAGATATCCAGAAAAGAACTTTAACATGAAGTGATTACAAATATAATAAATCTTTAATAAATGTTTAGTGGCATAAATTTATCTGGAAACCTGGGAGATTTCAAGAGGTGTCTTTCCTGTCCATGGGGAAGCGTGACTCAAGGTGTGGGTCCCTGCCGGATTATTTCTGAAATATGATTTTATTATTGATTCTCATATTAGACTGATGTCTTGTGACCTAATTTTTAAAATTTTCTCCATTTATTGGAATTATATTATTTTTTATTTTAAAATTAAAATTATTAATTTTAATGTGCTTTGAAATCCACAGTCAGACCTATGGAAAAAATGAATTACTGTTTTTGTGTATCAATACGATTGATGTGGTAATGTTAGTGTGATTAATCACTTTTAATAGTCCCTATTTTCACTGTTTAGTCATTCCAACCTCAAATAAAATGACTCCCAATACCTTCCCAAGGTTGTGTACTGCATCCCCTTTAGGCCTGGCGAAGTAGGACACCAATCTGAATCTGGATAGTGCACAATCCATTTCATGTCCTTCAGTGGTTCAGCTGGTCTTTGAGAATCACTCAGAAATAAGGCAATATGGTTTATTTTGTGTAATGAAAGAGGGAAGGAGATTCTGGGAGCATAATAGGGAAATTTTTTTACTGTGCACTGACACTAGAATGAATTTGCTGTCAAAGGGTTGAAAAAAAAAAGATTTGGAATAGTACAGCCGATCATGCTTTAGTTTGGCTGCAAATACTTCAAATTACATCACAATACTGGAATAAATGTAGTTTGTGAGATGGTATTTAGTGCTTCAGTTATTTTTAGGTTTTTCATTTAAAACCTTTAACTCTAATCTCAAGGTGTCTATCGTTTGTGGTAAGTGAAACATGCCTGCAAGAGTATCACCTCAGCCTTATGCACCCTTGTCTTTGTGTTTCCTTGCTCACTATATACCCACAAAATGCAGGTTCAGGAATCTGTTGGAAGAAGGTGCGTAGTATCATGGAGGGTTTGATTTCTGAATCTTCACTGTTGAGGTGAGGGAAATGTTCACATTAAATCACCTTTAGATTTTAAACTAGACAGGAGCATGCACACTTTTCTAGATGGATTACAGCATGGCAGCTGGACCTCTATCGCTTTCCAATAAGCAACCCAACTTCCTTTTCAAAGGGACACTTGTAAAAGCAACCCAACTTCCTTTTCAAAGGGGCACTTGTAACTGAAGAGCAAAAAATGAGGGTTAGACCTGATTGTCGCCAGCACAACAACCTGAACAAGCTGTGCTGCTTGCAAGCCATCTGTTGACATTACTGTACTGAACATGAACAGCTAAAAATGTAATTATAAGAGGGAGTGATGACAGCTTTTTATTCTTAATATATCCATCAAATGTGTGATTGTGTGTCTAATGTATTTCCTCTTTTTTTTTTCCTAAGATGGTATGTTAGACCAACTAAAGCTTTTGCTTTCTGGAAGGCCAAGGTGAGGCTTCAGAAGATGGCAAGGGAAAAGCCACAAGCAACTGAAAATGAGTCGTAGAGTGACTGAGGGCTCTTAAGAAAGTTGAACAGGCTAATTCCTTTCCGATTCCAGGTGCCAGGCTGCTGCGAGGGTTGGGGGAGTCTCAGAGGCCGGGATTATGGCAGGGCAGGGTCTGACAGTGCCCGAGCCAGGGTAGCCAGAGAGCAGACTTCCACATGGTTAATCCACCCTGGGACTTGTGATCTGACTGAAGTGAGCTGAACAGTCGGTAAACAAACTTTCCTGACATTACAGTTGTACAGTTACATCTGAAACCAAGTGTGGGGAGCAGCAGCAGGTTTGCATGGTAGTAATGACTCAGTTCAGTTGCCAAAACATGGGTGCCTTGTGCCATTTGAGGCTCCCCCATGTGTCTGAGACATCCACATGCAGCTGGTACATTTTCCACATGATTTTCAGGAGCTCTCTACCCTTCCAAACAGGCAGCTGAAGGCAAAGCATCTCCAGTGGTCCTGTGCACCTCTATTTTAGCAACGAATGGTAAAGTCATAGTTATATACATAGGAAAAATACTAAAAGTAGTATGTGGAAATGGTTCCTAGATGAGTTACTACCCCTCAGGAGAGAGATTTTTAAATCATAGCAAAGTTTAGCTAGATGTGAAAATATCTTTGGCAAGTAATAGTGGAAAAATCACTCTTTTCTGTAGATTTTCGATGCTCTACTTCTTAAACACTTTATGCCATTTTGGTCAATTGTCTTAAATCAAATATATTAGCTGAAGAGGAAAAAAAAAGAAAAAGGCAAAACCAGAGGAGGGTGGTCAGGACAAACAGAGATCAAAGACAGTATCTTTACCAGTGGAGATAAATTAAGACTCTGGCTTTGGAAAAGAAACAGCTGAGGAAGGACAGAGATCTGAAATGGCATTAAAAAATTGAAGAGGGAATAATATTTTTTACAATTTCCTGCATATCACAGGAACTAGGATACTTCCAGAAAATTCTCACAAATTTTCAGACAGAAGAACCCTTCCAAACAAATTATATAATAATGTATTTATGGAGTTCATTCATCATGGGGATCAAAATTATCAACAAGTTGAAAAAGGAACAAAACAAGTTCTTAGATGATGAAATTCTTCAAATCCTTCTCCGTGAGAAGCACTGGTCCCAGTATCACTCTCTCACTGGATTTTCCAGTCCGTTGATTAATGGATGCTGGGAAGGTAGAAGAAGAAAAAAGGTTGCTCTATGCTTACCCTGTTTTCACAGCTTGATTTTTTGTTGTTTATTTGTTTGTTTTTATTCCTACAAATCCCATCTGGGCCATCAGACATACAGTGTCTAAAAGGCATCCTTAGTCTGATCCAGAGTAGATATTTTTATATTCCAAGGAAGAAATTCTTGTGTAATTTCAGTCTCATTTGCATTCTTGGCTAACAAATATGTTGCTGTTTTCTAGTTTGTATGATGTAGGCATGCGTCAAGGGGACAGCTCCCCCATGCTGTTGATAGAGCTTGGCTGGGGCAGGGGCCAAGACCAGGAAATTAATTCCTCTCAGGAAATGAGGGTCATCAGTAACCCCATTTTATTTTTCTCTGGGAACAAAGCTAGTAGACCTAATTCTGTATCTTGTAACATAAATAGACATATAGAAGTGCAAGCATACAGTAACTAATTTTGCATGAATATGATTCTTTGCATAATGGCTAGGGAGAAAAAAATATTCAAAATCCACACGATAAGCAATATAAATAGCATGGATTATCCATTTATTCAGGAAGTGTGGTGAGAAGGATGATATAATAATCTACAAAAAGTAGACAGAAGCTAGTTGTTGTTTTGCAACATATTTCTACCCATCTCTTTCTTAGAGAGGGGGAATAGCTTCATCGTCATTGACTGTAGAAGCCAAGCAAGGCCCCTGTAATTCTTGATGCTACAGCAGTACTGACAGTGAAGCAGTAAATATTTAGCTGATTTCCAAGACAAGTGATCAGCTTTAACAGGTGATTCACAAGGAGTTTGGCTGCTCATGCACTGCTGTATACAGTGGTGATCCCGTTAGTCAACTCTCCATCTGCATCACTTTCTGGAGATGCCGCTTTTCCTAGTAAATAGATATAGCATGTCTCTGATCCTAATGTGGGCAGACCAGCCAGGTAGTAGAGCTGGCAGGACAACACAGGAGCCTATGGAAACAGCTGTGCAGAATTGCAAAGGGTCTAAAACTATCAGTCAGTAGTGTCTACATTTTGGCATATGTTTTTTGGAGCTCTTTAGGCAATTCTTCTCATATTTTTTGATGTGTGATCTAGATTTCAGCATAAACATGATGTCTTTTGAGCTACAAAAAAGCTAGAGTCTTAATATGGATTATGTTTTTTTGAATTTCCTACAGATCCAGGCATCACTCTAGCAATAAAAAAATACCCTGACCGTGTTTCCAAACAACAATACTCTTTTCCAGATAAAAGAAAACGCCATGGTCATTTATAATAAATTTTTACTCTCAGCAAAAAAAGAACAACTGGGAGTGTTAAAAACTTTAACCTTTTTTTCCACACAAATTTATCAAGCCACTAGCTTTTGTTAACCATCAAAAATAGCAAAATCTGTACCAAACTCATACTACAGAACATTTGCATGTTAGCAATTAGAGGCTCCTTTTTGGTGTGGTGTTTTTTTGAGGTTTGGGGTTTTTTTTCGTTTGGTTTGGTTTGGTTTAGTTTGTCGGGTTGTTTTTTTTTGTTTGGTTTGGTTTTTTGTTGTGTTTTTTTTAATTCAGACAAGCTAAAAACATGCTCGTAATGGGGACTAACAGAAGGATTCTTAACTGTGAAGATCAAATTTAGCTTTCCACTCGCGACCTAAAATAGTGTCTCAAAATTTAAATAATTTATCTAAAAAAGGATGGAGAGAAAGAGAAATCACATTGTTTGACTTGCTTGCATCTCTAAGGACCCACATCTAGTTTAGGTTAGTAGAGAAATTAATGAGAGAATCTTAGCATGCTCCCCAGTGGACAGTAACACTCCTGTACTATTTAACAAATTCTTAGCTCAAATGAAGGCAGGTATAAATGCTTCTGGAAGCTGAATCACTTCTCAAATTTCCCAGGAGACTTAACCTCAAAACTGGATTGATTAGTAGTTCTGAAGACTAAATCTCTTTTCATCCTTTCACAACCTGACAATCTGAAAATCATTTTGTGTCATATTCTGTTTGGACTAAAAGCTCATTAAAATTATATTTCTGCCTTCTGGGAGGGCAAGACCTTTCATACTGAGGTTCAAGAGGTGCTTTTCAGATTTCTCAAAGGAGGGTTTGTGTGCAGCCCCTGAACACTGTACCTGAACCATGTAGGGTCAAAATAATCTAAGATGCATGTTTTTGCATGGATCGTGGGAAATGCATTAGCAGAAATTGTGAGCCATTTAAACCCAGGACACATTGTAAATCTCCTGAAGGAAATGCATTATCAACCCAGGGTCTGAATTAAAGAAATCTGAATTTTCAGCATTGCATCTGAGTTTATGTGACACAAACCTATAACCCCTTTGAGGTTCATCTGTCATGAACCGTCATAGAGCATTACAGTACAACTGCAGTGTGTTGGAGGGAACATGTGTTCCAGCCTAGGTGAGTACAGATGTAAGAATGCTGTCTGTTTCCAGGAACTTCTCTGTATTTGTTACATTGTCAAAGAAGGAAGGATGCTGAAAGTTGCTTGGAGTTTTCAATTCAGTTTTCTTCAAGTTTTCCAAAAGTGTTGGGCCAAAACCCAACATACTGTAGCCACAGCTCTGTAACTCACTCTCTCTCCCCTACGGTAAGTTTATTTATCAAGAAATTTCCAAGAGAAACTATTTGTTTTTCATGCTAAAATCTTTTTAATATTAAAATTATGTAATACTTATAGGTATTGTTGTACATATTTAATATTACTTTATAAAATAAAAAGAATATTTAGAGGGGACAGAGTAATTAATTGGACATAGTTCAGGGAAATTTTAACTGAACTGAGCCACCAAGGGTTGAAATTCTCTAGGTAGCATTTTCACATGTGCTTGAATGCCTTAGGTATAACCTCAGTGTTTGTGTCATAGAATGAAGTTATCAAAGTTTCCTCTTCACCTTGTCAGTGTCTACATTGTCATCAGCTGGGTTGCTTCAAACTAGCTGGTCATGTGTGCACCCAGGTGTAAAGGTGGGGTTTATCTACCAAGAGATAAGAAGGTGGGAGAGCCTTAGTTCCCCTCTTCTGTTTTTCCACATAGCCCAGAAGTTACTGGTGTTCCCAGGACTTTCAGAGAAGGCTCATTTCCATGCTGAGAACACCAGTGGTACTGGTTTTGCAGAAATACATTGGATTAAGGCTTCTCACAAACTGAAATGCTATGACCCAGTCCAAACCCCCTCATGGCCCAGCACTGCAGGGAGATGTTCCAGCCACAGTGTGCAAACATTGTGACTGCACTTTAACAAGGTGAGGCACCTTCCTGTATCACTTTAGCAGCTCTTTAGAGTGAACTATGGGTCTTTCTTTTAAGTGCATCTGGCTGGAATTTCTTTTACAACTGAAGTCAGTGAGGATTTTAAAAATCAATGGAGGTGAGCAAGCTGAACTTTAGGGTTAAAATTCACAATATAAGAGTTCAATATATTGTGTTCTTAACTAACTCCATGAGTTGGGTTTGATTTCTTTTAAAACTATACCTCTGTTTCATTTGGTAACTGCTTGTGACCTAGGCTTGGGTTTATCTTTATATGACATTGCATGAGGTGAAATAATACTCAGCCTCAAATTTTGTTAAAAGTTGTTCATTTCTGACAGACTGCTTCAAAAATTGTTCTCCAAAGGCTACTCTGCCACACCTGCCTTGTTTACAAAGCTGTCTACGTCAGATATCATACATTAATTGAGAAAATGAATCTAAGCCCCAGTGGCATGATATTCAGAATTTAAAAAAAAAAAAAAAGCATCCTTGTTATCTAAAGAATAACCTTGCAGTACATGACTGTAGGAAGAAGAAAAGGAATGCAACATTATTGATGTCTGAGCTTCTGTCAGAAATATCAGCAAGGTCCTAATGAAATAGAAGCAAATGTCTTATGGCTAAGTCAAAGGCAGCCAGATAGTCAGCTGCTAAGGTGTGTCAACAGAGGCAATACTGGAGGAAGTTGACCACAGAATGCCACAGCAGGATGCTGCAAGCCTGCGTTTATCTAATGAGACAACAGAACTCTCTTTGTGGCTCTCTGCAGAGGGGATGTATCAACATAACACAATGCTGAGCAGGGTCTTTGGCAAGATTTTGTATTTAAGCCACATACAGCACTTGTCAAAAACTAAGAATACACTGGGGTACCTAGATTTTACACAACATACGTGCAGTCCATGCTGTTCAGTGCATGTACTGCTTTTTCTGATGTATGAAATATTTTAACCTTCAGAAAATTCTAAAAATGATCAGTGTACCTCCCTGGTGGGCTGGTAGGTGCATGGTGGGGCAGACTACAAAGGAAGTGATGCCTGTAACGCTGTCCAGTTAAAAGTTTTGACCCATCAAGGGTTTATTCGACATTCAAAAGAAAGAAAATGCTAAGTGAATATAATTGGAGATTAAAAAACTAGCAAAGCTAATTTTAATTAAAATGGTATCCATTGGGTAAGAAGTGTGCATGAAGGGTGAACCACTTTCCAAACAAAATCAAATCCTGAAGCTTCAAAGGATGGTTTGTAAACTAGATGCACTAGGAGGGAGAGTACACTTCAAAGAAGATAATTGGGTGCATGCTGCAATCACTTTTGCCATTGGTTTTCCTTGTAGCCTATTTCTCCTAGCCCACTGCTTTAAGATTACAGATGTGAAGAAGGCTTTGCATCATCCTGCTCTTCACATCTATCAGGTGACAGGGTCAGAGTGTGAATACGGTGATTTTAGCATATACTGCTTGCATGGAAGTGGTAAATCAGAACAAAAATGTCTCCAAAGAGACTCATGGGACACCTGTATGTTCCTAAAGAGCCCTGGCTCTGGAACTGCTTCTTGTCAGTCTGTACAATAGTGGGATTGGAGTTTTTACACCAGCTTTGGGGGCAGAAACCCTCCAATAGGCACAACTGAAGACTCCTAGGCAAGAAGTAGTTGAAAGACTCTTGTCAGTGGAATACCTGGGATGAGCTACCATGATTAATTTATTGTAGACTTTCAATATATAATGGGACCGTATAAGTAAGAAAAAGACTTTTTGTCATGACCTGTAGTGACAAGACAAGGAGCAACTGCTATAAACTGAAAGATTTTAGCTTTAGATTGTGCATTAGGAATAATTTTTTTACAATGAGGGAGGTGAGGGACTGGAACAGGTTGCTCAGAGAAGCTGTAGATGCCTCATTGTTGGCATTGTTCAAGGTTAGGATGGATGGGGCTTCAGCTACTTGATCTAGTGAAAGTTGCCCCTGCCCATGAAAGGAGGGATTAGACTATATGATCTTTAAAGGTCCCTTCCAGCCCATGCCATGGTTTTATTGTTCTATGCTTCTATGATTTTCCTCTGGTGCACAAACCAGTTCATTATGAATAACACCATGTTGTCTCATGTAGGCATATGTGTGTAATTGCATCCTCAGGGTTTTACTTAAACAGTCCTTTTTCAAGCTTAACTTTCATTAGTTTCATTGGGATTTATTGATTCAAATGCTTTTCCAGCCTTGAGTAGTGCCAGCTTTGGTTGAAAAAGAACTGAAAGGAAATCAAAGACTTAAAGATTTATCCCTTATGGAATTGAATATTTAATGACAAGTAGTTTGTTTTGATGTTGACTGGGTTTTATAGATGCCGTGGATTCAGGATGGAAATAAAACCTTTAAGAGCATCAAAGATGAAAGACAGAATTGACCAAACTGTGTTTCAGTTTTATGCGTCTCATAATGTTCAGATTTACTTAACTGTCCCCCGTCATCTACTCTGTGTCTGACACAGATATTGTTTGTGGATCTTGTGTATTGTCCAGCTTTTCAGAATACACGCTTCAGTGAAACGTAGAATCACAGTTTTTGTTCCTGAGTATTTTCCAGACTAACCCGCTATGGAGATTCATAATGTCTGAGGACCGTGACTGTATGGAACAGAACATTACCCTGAGGAATGGTTAAGGTTTGGTCCTTAAATAAGACAGTAATAAATGTAAATTCAGCGTCCAAATTTTGGATGAATTTTAAAGAATCTAGTCAAACAAGTAGGATCTGGAAGCTATCATTTACAGAATTACTGAAGGTTTCTAAGAAAGCGGCAGCAAGCTCTTCTTGTCCTTACATTTAAACCCTTTCTTTGGACAGTTAAGAAAGGGACAGGGCTAGGTAGGTCTGAGATCTGCACAGAAGAAATAATTAATCTAGAATCATGGCAGTAGAATGGAAATGTCGATTTTACGGTTGCACTTTCGATGCTCTCTGTTTCTGACAGGCATCAATTTAATCAAGCATCTTCTCTGTCACAAAGAATTCTACACAGGATAGACTATAAGCTGTTTTTTATGTAGTTATTCAAAATATTGGGAAAATAACAATAGTTTTTCTATTCCTTTTTTTTTTTTTTTTTGGTAAGACTGACCAGAATTCAACCTATACGGAAGACCTTTGAAGACCTTAACCTTAAAGCTGAGCTTCATTTTCTAGATCAGATAGTCATTTTACATCAAGCAATTAACCATAGAGGGTTTTTTTTGGTGTGGTGGGTTGTTTTTGGGTTTTTTTGTTGATTTTTGGTTGGTTTATTTACTTTCTGATTTGCATTCAAAACCTCATTTTATCATCTTTACACAGCACGTGTAGGTAACCAGTGATATAAAGGACAAAAGGTATAAGATCAGGCAATGTAGTGAGAATTACACCCTCAGTATTAGACCATTTTATAAGTGTAATTGTTACCATGAAAATTAATGGAGATTTGCTTGACTAGCGTGAAACTATCAGGAAAATATTTTGATCATTCATTCAAGGGCCCAATCTCCCAAAGCACTGATGAGGTGAGTAGTCTCTTGACCTCAGGGAAGATGACCCCATATTTGAAATGAAGCAAGTGTTTTGGTGCATCAGATGCATTGTGCATAGAAGGGGGTGTGCAAGTTTCTGTTGAGCAATAGATTGAGCAGCTTGGGATCAGTACCTATGTCACTACAGTTCTAGTGCTATATACTTTAACATCCTGCCTGTTTAATTATAATTTAAAAACTGCTCATGCATCACTATTTTCTGACTCTACAGAAGCATGTTAATCATGTTAGCAACTGTCTTTGATTTCTCTTTTATAACGGGTTCAATTTTGCATAATAGGACACTTAAATCAGCTTAGATTGCTGCATTGGTTAAGCCATTGTCACAATATTATTCTTAATTTAGACGTAGTTTTAAAATTGTATCTGCTTGCCCTTGTAAAGGGTGCATTGGTTTCTCCTACGTTCTTTCAGATGAGATAATCTTCTTTAGGCACATTCAAAGGCGCAAAGATACTAGTGAGTAAATGATGACAGTAATAAAAAAATGCAGTATTAGGAATATTGAGGAGAGAAGATACCTGCACTAAAGAAACATTTTCTGAAAAGTCTCGTGTATGAGCATGGACAATTATCTAATATATATATGACTCATTTTTTGTTGAGAATAGAAATGCACGCTGTTTCTTCAGCAGCGACATAATGTAATATCTGCGTGCAGTTTATTAATGCAATTTTTTTGCAGCCCACACATCTGCTTTATGAGGCTAGGCAAAACTGAGTATTTTGTGTCAATATTACTGCAGTGTGGGCTCTATTTAATCTTTCTACAACAGACAAGGAAGTCTGCTGATAATATTTGATGTATCATCTTTTTTATGATGAAGTGTCCCTCATACATGTGTAGAAGAAAACTAAATGTGTGTTTCTCTTGAAGAAAGACACAGTGAAAAGCGATTTAAGAAATGCCTTTGTTTTCACAAGATGCCGCACAGTCAACATTACCGCCTCAAGAAGGCAGAAGTGGCATTGGTCAGGGAGATTTCTGGAAAGGGACACTATATATTATTTGCGCTTGTTGAACTTAGATGTTGGAAACTAGGACCCTGGTCAGTCAGAAAATGGAAGGGTCCCCTGGGGAATGGGAGTATAGCATGTGTCCCCAATTGTTTTTCAAGACACAGCTGGCAGTGGAGTTAAGTCAATCTGAAGTTGCTGCTTAGCATCTTATTAACTAAATGGCCAAAAAGGAGGCATAAAACATATTGTATAGACTTCATGTTTAAATTAGAGGCCACCTTTTTGTGTTGCCACAGGATTCAGATTATGTTTGTAGATTAGTCAGGTGCTTTTCTCCTGACTAAAGAGAAGTAAGATGTGCCACTTTTTTTTTTTTTGCTGAACTGCAGTGTTCTTCCTAAGGATGCAGGCCAATGTTTAGTCTTTTCCTAGAGAACATGTTTCCCTAAAGATAAAATCTCTGTATCTCATGCAAGGTATAAATTTTTCCTTTTCTTTTTTTTGAGAAAGTATATGATTTTAGTAAGGGATGCATACAAGTCATGTAACATTTACTGAGTTGAGATTTCTAATGTTATTTAAGATAATCCAGGATGCTCCATGTGAAGAATATACCCTATAGTGATGACAGAAAAAGCAGAAGGGCATATCTTCCTTTGAAGTAGCAATTAATTTCTAATACTTTCTCCTCATGGATGGAAAATAATGAGGCATATTTAATAAAACTGTTGACAAATAAGCAAATAGTAGTAATCTAATTTTGTGATTTTGTCTTGGGTTTTGGTTTTGGGGTTTTTTTGGTTGTTTGTTTGGGTTTTTTTTTAATTTGTTGGTTTGGTTTGGTTTTTTTAATGTGTATGCTATTCCAACATTCTTCCAGCATTCCTACAAAATCTGGCCTTGAAATTCATATTGATTGACTAATCCATTTCTGAGAAGCTAAACTCCAGACTGTGTTTCAGGTGTTACTGTTTTAAAGTCCGTGACTTTGCTTCATACCCTTGTCTTTTAACATTGCTCAGATACAATCCCAACTGACTTTGGAGAACCAAATCGGAAGCAAAAGATATCACATCAGATTTAATGATAGACCAATAAAAGAGGCCTTTTTGGAGCTTCCAGGCTGACAAGTGACTAAGGATTACCGCACTGTGCCATGACCTCCTCAGCCTCTCTAACTTCATAGATTTTAGGAAAACTTTTATTTCTTGTTCTTACACACTGCAAGCAAAGGATTGTAAGGTTTTGTAATCGAAGCATGTTCTCCTCACGTCCACCGCTACCTCCTCCTTTATCACCTTCCCAAATGCATTTTTTCTCTCTTTGTATCAATGGTCATTTAGAATTATTTAATGAATTAGCAACAGAGGGCAAGAAGTTGTTTATCGGCGTGCATTTTGAGGTTATTTTTCCCACTGAAAACTCATTAAAAATATCACCACTGATGTCTTGCAATAGATTCCTAATTACACAGAAATCATTATCATACTGTTTAAGCCAAAAAGTGTAAATCAAAGTGGACATCTAAAGTCAGCCTTCAGTCCTGTAATCACTTATGCACCCTGATGACCCTAATTGTGAAGTTTATTTACTTTGGAGGTATGCTTAGTTTCCACAGATGTCAATGTAAAAGCCCATGGGCTGTTATTTCCAGCAACTTTTGTTTCCAGTTTACACAGACAGAGGGTTAATAATCTGTGGGTATAGTAAGATTTCATGCCCCATCGATCTGTAGGCACTTCCCCATCACCATCACCCCTTCCTGCTACACCACAGAACCAGAAGCCCCCACAAAGTTGGATATATTGCAGCTCCTTTTGGAGAGACTTGGCCTGTCTCTGCCTCTTTAGGGGTGACAGAAGCTTGGCCCTAGAGCATCTTTAGGAGAAGCTTAGGTAAAGCAAGACCTGCAAGATTATATACATCCTTCTTCCATGTGGGCTCCACCCGAGACCATAAAGGCCTTGTGATATATACGTGAGATGTAGAATAGCTTTTATCCACATGAAAAGATCAACATTAGAGCATGTGTTAAAACATTAATACCTTGTAGAGTTAAAATATTTATAATGTCAATTTTTAAAAATTTTCTTTTCCCCCAGGTCTCTTTGTAGATCAAACTTGTACTGAGGAGTGTGATTAATAATGTTTGGGCCAAACTAGAGCTCCAGAAACACCCTTAACCCAATGAATATTTAAACAGTTCTGCTAATAACAATTACTAAGATGCTTTATGCAGCACACACACAAAACAACCCCAAACAAAACCACAGTGTGCTGTGCAGAAAGAAAAATTATTAAAATCTGTTTGAAAGTTTCATATATGCACAGATTATGATGGATTGTCAAAAGGAAGAATTTCCAGGGAGGCCATCAGGTAAGACAGTAGCTGGGGCTACTGAAGTTGCCTCAGGGTACAATTGCTTTCCTCAAAGCCACTATACTTGCAGCGAATCTTTCTTCAAGGACCCATCCGAAACTCCTGTAAATTCTATTATGTTGATGGGGCTCATTTACCCTGACACCAGCACTCTTCATTCCTGACACCAGCGCTCTTCTGTGCTATGAATCTATGAAAATCCAAGGTGTTTTAATGGCCAAAGATGAGAAAAGGCAGAAGATATTTCATTTAACAGTAAGAATTACACTATTTCCATTTTGAAGACTGTTGTATGTATAGTATGGGAAGTTCTCCCATGATTATTTTTGTCTTCAGGAATTTGTTTAATACCCATATAAAATCAGTTCAGTTCTCCAATTATTAATCAAGCCAAGAAGCAGATATTCATTGGGAAGGCCTCTTTTGAACCTTATAAGACCACTCAAACAAGTGTGTGGGTGAATATCATGAATCCAAAGCTAACAGCTTGCTGAATTATATTTGTAGCCCATTTAACTTCTGTGAATACTGATTAAATGGTATTTTTTTCTGTACATATTAGAGTTGAATGGTTGTGCCAATGACTAGAATTTGCAGGGTGTTTGTGACAAGGTTTAAGATTAACTAAGCAGAATTTAAATAATGTGAGCATATACGTGTATGGGTCTATTACAAAGAAAAAAAAAAGCTGACAGTTTTAAACTCTTCTCTTTTTTTTATTTTAATTATTTGTTTTGGAAAATATTTCTATTGTTTTAAATGTCAAGAATATTTTGAAATCAAAGTCATTATTCTGAAATTGTAGTCTAAAAAGGGAGGGGAAGGCCTTTCTTTGGTTCAAAACAACCTACAGAACAGAGCAAAGCATTACTGAAGAAATAAGGAAACCAAACATGTTGACATTTTTAATTTTTTTGTCCAAGAATATTTGCAATGTTTGATGATCTGATTTCTTAACACCTACTTAATACAATTCAAAACTGTGTTCAAGCAAGAACAAAGAACAATTCTGAAATACAGAATTATATAACTAAATTGGCTATGAAGAAATATGCAAACTATTGCCACTATTTACTTTCTCAAATATCAGTTTTATATATTTACTGGTTCTTGTTGACTTGGGAAATTTCACTCTTCGGCAGGTAGTTCTTAAGCCTCCTAGATAGCTTGTGAGATCCTCTTAAACCTTCACAGTTGTGCATCCCTGCAAATGAAAAGGCATTTTATAAGAAAAACCACCTCTTTCAGGTAAAACAAGTCCACCTGGTTTTGTCTGTTCTTTTCAGATAGTCCCAAGGACTACCTAGGACTGTGTTTGTACAGAGAATAGTCCTGTCAGAGCAGTGAAAATGGTGCAAAGAAACAGGGATTAGTTGATGAAATACAGTCATTTGCTCCTGATGCTTTCCATTTTTTTCTCAAGGCATGGTTATAACCTATAATACTATCATCTATAATACTGAAAAGAACATTGGAAAGAACATCTTAGGCTTTGGACATTGTATAGTTGCCATAGCAAGTCACACACAGCTTCTTTCACTTTCTGATATGCTCTTGGTCCAGGTCGCTGCTGAATTTCATTAACCAGTTGAGTGAGCACATAACATCACCCAGTGATTTTATAGCAAAATAAGCAGTTGCTGTCACCTACTTTAAAGGAGATGCTCCTTTAAAGAATTAAAAGAAAATTCTTCTAAACGCAAGGACAAGAATATTGAGCAGATTATATGTCAGCATCTAGAATGGGCATAGCATGCGTTATTTTAGACAAATTACATGTTGTCTGTGGAAGATTACAGTTACTGTGGTAACAAAACGTGCTTTGATTACTTAAATATTGTATGCTATAAATCTTGATTATGAATTCTCTTATTACAAGAACTATTCCATGTTGCATTTCAAGAAGAACATTTGGATATGTTGTCCTAGAACAGACACTGTTTCATTCTCTTGTCATCATCTCTGCTTCATCTAAAGCAGGAGGTCTATGATCAATGCTATTGAACCAAATATTTTCAAGAGTTGGAAAAAAATCAGCCATGACCTGATTGTTACAGTTATAGCCAAAACTTGATCCTTTAATAATACTCCCCTGCTTTTTAATCTCTCATTGTGTTTGTGAATTTAGGTCTAGCTGCTTTAGTGTACATCACCAGAATTAAAGTATGAATGATTCAAATATGTAATTGTATGTTGTTCCAAAAATGGACAAATGATTATATTATAAGACTGTTCATAATCATATAGAAATCAATGAGATTGTTGTCTTATATAAAGGATCTATTTATTCTGTACATAATTCTTGTCAATTTTTTCTTTCTGGATCCATTTATGTTCTTGAAAATCAGGTCAAACTATATTGTAAGTTAGAAAAAAAGTCACCTTTTGATTTTGAGGTCACTTTTTTCTGCTGTAATGGTGAGTTTGGTCAACTTTCAGGGCACATGCAACCTGGACCAAATGGATGTGGAGAGTGCATGGATTAATAGTTTTGATATGGTTGATATTCCTTTCAAGAAAGTGGAACTCCAGGGGATCCCCATAAAGGTAACAATAGCCTCTCCGCCCATGCAAATCTGTCTACCTTTGTCTTTTAAAATACGTAACACACTGCCAAAGTACTAATAACAAATTCCAAATCATAATGGTTTAGGAATTTCAGTATCCTCAGTTGCTGATTTTTAATACTTTGATTAACTGCAAAATGGAATGTGCACTGGTTTTGCAATCTATCCCATAAAACAAATATTATGGGGTATGATCTTTAAGGTCCCTTCCAACCCTAACCATTCTATAATTCTATGATTCTATTTGCAAGAAATTACAAAGGAAACCATTTACTGTCGTATTTTATAACTGAAATGCTTCAGGAAGTTAAATAAGCCTTGTATAATCTGGGAGACTCACATATTAGTATTGCAACAAACGGCTTGTCCCACAGGTAAGCTGTACCTAACAGCTTCTTCATGGCTTGAAAATTGCTTCATCTAGCACAGCTGTGATGTTTTGACAAGGCCAGCACTTGTCTCGTAGGCTTGCCAAGAAGAACAATGATCAAGGAAGCACTGAAAGTTGGAGTTTCTCGAATGAGGGGAAAATTTCACATTTTAGAAACTGGATCCTACAGTCTAGACAAAACTAAATGTCTATTTTAGGTTGACATCTATCCTGAACATGAGTTGAACATACATTTATGTGAGAGTAATGGGATTTGCTTTAAACTGAGATGGAAGACAAATCAGGGACCTGCATTTGAGAGTAAGTGTTGAAAATGGGGTAGGAAGGGAAAAGGAAAAAGCAACCAAGGTATTCCTGCAGGAGTGTGAGGAAGGGGAAGAAGGATCAGTGCACTGATTATGAAGTCTCCCATTCCTAAGGCAATTTACGCATGCAGGAGTGCTTGATTTCTTTAGCTATGTACAGAGGCTTGTTCTGAAGAGACCTTGAAGCATCTGCAGCATGGATGCCACTTGGCCTGGAAATTTGGGTGCACTGAGTTCCTACCAAAATGCTGTTTAAATATAGTCTTGGGGAATCTGAGGTTTGTAACAACAACAGGCTAGAATAAACCTTGGGCTCCCCAGTTTGCACGGAGGGAAAAAGACTTCCTTCATATGATCCTGCTTGCCTTCACCCACCGTCATGGTCCATTTATCTGTTCCTCTGGAGGCTTGATGTCCAGACTCACTCTTCTTTCTGCCTCAGATAAATCTTCCACTGAGGGCAGAGTTTGCTTTTTTCCCCAGAGAAGACCCAGGTTAAGGGGGGGAAAAAAAAAAAAAGATAGATTTCAGGATTTGGCTCCTTGTGTTTTCTAAGTATGTTATTAACAGTTCTGTTAACGTACTCCTAACTGGGTGCTTAAAGGGGTCTGACATAGTGTATGAAAGCCCATAGAGAGGAAAAAAAAAGCCTTCAGAGATTTAAGATGCCTCATCCTATTTGTTTGAAACTTAATTTTGATTTGGCAACCTGTTTTACGTCCTCACTGCCGAATGACTGTGTGCACAACCAGGATATACTATATTTAATGCATCTCACACGGATACATGTGCATTCATGTAGAGGTTTGGGAGCATCCCAGCGCTACCATGTCTTGCAATACCATAACAGCTGACTCTCATTTTATTGAAATTTACTGCTGTAGTACACAGGGCATGTGCTTATAGAGAAAAAGGGGAAAAACGACAGCCAAAAAATCATTTTGCCCTCATTTAAACAATGCTAATTCTGATTGGAAGGTGATATTCCCAAAATATGGTGCCTGATATTTGGATGAGCATTAGATTTTTGTATTTGAATGTTTCTAACAATGTGTGGTAAACAATACTGGCATCTGCAGAGGAACAAGGAGCTCACATCACAGCTGTAGTTTCACGTACATTATCAATAGAAAGGGTTTCCTCACTAATGCGAATTCTTCATAAGAGCTCTTAGTTACCATATATATAATGTAAGGTTAAAATGTCATGTTGCATGTGCATCAACAGGATGGTATACACTGTGTATTTATTATATGTAGTGTACAGTAGTGCCTGCTACTATGCATTTAGTGCATTATGGGGACAGTCATAATGTTGAAAACCTTGGAGGTTATTTGGCTTTAAATAAAATAGCATAAATAAATTAAATAGCATAAATATTTAAATAAAATAGCATAAAATGGTGGAAGAAGCCAAACATGCAACCCTATAAGAAATGTCATGTCATCACAAGAGGTAATCTGAGACCCACAGTGGCCAACAGTGCCCATGCAAAAAGAACACCTGTCACTCTGGACTGTGGGAGGGTGAATCCTGGGCAGTTTGGGAGTGAGGTGTGGCATCGGTTGAAGGGAGCCCAGTTCCAAAGAACACAAAACACTCCTCGTTCTGGGGCCTTCATAGACTCTACCAGTAGTACTTTCTATAAACAAAGCCTGGTAATCATCCTACCCATCTGTTGGCCATCATTTGCAAGTTAGTTTCTCACCGTTCCCATTTCAGAGGACGTAGTCAGGGAGAGATCCTTACAAGAGTCTGCTCGGTGCAGGACCCACTCACGATTATTGTGAACTGCGTGCTGGAGTTGGCTTTCTCTCTCCATCCGACTACAGAAAAAGCTGAAACGATTAACCTGATAGCTCAGAAGCTTAGACCCACGCATAAGGTAGCATTTAAGTTACATGCTTAGTTGCTATTATTCCACGTCTTATGTCTTTTTGAAGGAGCATAAATATTGGTAGTTGCCCTTAATTTAAATATCAAATCCTATTTGAATAAAGTTCTTCAGTTAAATTGCCCCATCCCTACCCAGGAGTAATCTGTAATAAGCACTCTGTTGAGAAAGAAAACCATGGCACATCTCCATTTTTGAAGTGTTAGCAACATCTACCAGACACTCTCAGTACTGTGGAATTTAGCTTCTTCATTTTGGAGTCTTTCTGAAATATTTAAGAATAACTTTCTTAGGAGCAGTGGATAGTGCTGCCTGTTCGGATTAGCTCCCTAAATTCAGTGTATGCTGCTACCACTGAAATCTCCATACTTACCACATCCCTGCTAGCTCCTATTGCTTACTGCTGAAGTCTAGCATCCACTGACAACTCGTCCAGCAGCTTGAAGGTTCTTTGGAGTTGTAAAGCATTTTAATTCCATCAGGACTGAATAATGTGGTCAGCAGTTGTCATTTAGAGATGAGACAGATATTGAACTTCAGGCTGAGAATGCAAAGATGTCCTTCTCTGTCTCCAAGCATCCGGGATTGTCACAGTGTCTAGTAGTTCAAAATAGAATATGTTTCCAGAGAGCATTTCAATGGATCTCCAGTTTTACTCTGACTGTTTGAAAGGCTATTTGTTTACAGCACTTAAAGGAGGATTTCTCCGTGTTTGGTGCTAATGTTAGGCAGCATAACCAAAAACTAGGCAGTGGGGGTCTGCCTGTAGAGGAAGAGTTGTAAGCTTTCCAAAGCTGTTCAGCAACTATGTGTGAGCCCCTCTAGTAAATCTGGGTCTTCTGTGGTATTTAAATTAGTGCTTTAAATAAAGATGTGTCCATTAGAGTATAAAAGCTGAGGAACTGTTAGCTGGAGAAACCTCTTCCCTTCTTGACATGTCAAAAACTGACTTGGTGACCTTCATATTGCATTGTGGGACCCATCCATTTAATGCTCCAGGTTTTCTATTTGAAAAACAGACAGTCAGGAGGGAATAGGACAGCTGATGCACTAACAGTAGTGAGAAGTCGAGCTCTCACATGTAACATGCTTCTCTTTCCAGCCTGCTGCCCCTCTTTGTAAGTCTGAAAGATGTAAGAATCGTGCTGTTGTAAAATGAATAGATGCCGGCTATTGCAATTGAGCCTGGAATGTCTTTTCCTGCTTTTTACGTATGCATATCTGTATACGAGTGTGAGTCTGTGTTTCTGTGTGTATTAGCTCACAGTAACTTAGAGGTGAGCACAGTAGATAGGTAGCAGGACTTCATACACATACTTTAAAGAGAAAAATTATTTGGCAATGGCTTACCAGCCTTACAAGTGAAGAAGCTCATTTTGAGAAATGCAAGCAATCAGCAGTATTTTATTTCATGTGTTTGTTGCTATCTCACGGGAAGAACTGCCTCCACAGAACTGGAAAGTTTCTACCTGTAATAAGTAGCATGAAGAGAAGTTGCCTTTAACCTGTTTGCATTCAGCAAACACCTGGTTTGCATTCAGGGCACAGGTTTTAAATTCACATGGGCAAATGACATAAGGTGAGCCAAACCAAGCAAGCCTTTGGTTGTATGAAGTTATACGGACAGAGGCTGATGTTATGAAATTGGACACAAGCTGATACATTTCCGGTGCCATGAGAAGGGAGTAGGGAGGTGAATTTGGGCCGCACAGTTCTTCAACACTTGAGGCTGAGAGCCTTTGCTCTTGTCCAACAGAAACACGGTAAGCAGCCCTAAAATGCTATCTAGAAATTATCTTTTTTAGTAATTTCTTTCAGTTTATTCGTTTTATTAGTTTGTGGTAAGCAATATTTTTAAACCTTGTGCATGTTGTCTCTTTCCTCTTACCATTTTATTTTTGGTGCAGCAGTAGGGTGGTAAGTCCTAATAGCAAAGGGACATGGGACTTGTGACAGGTTCCTGCAGAGACATTTAGGCTGCCTGTAAGTGAACTGGTTCAGGCATTATGAGTAAAAGCAATTTAGGCATCTTTCCACTGTGTCTTGCAGACAGACTTCCAGAACCAGACAAAGTTGAGAGAGATGCTGTGGAAAATGCATTTGCATAATTCAAGCAGCTGACATTATCACATAAGAGAAACATAGACAAAGAGCTTCAAGAGGGCTAGAAATGAGATGGCTGTAATGCCAAAGTAGCACTACCACATGTGGACCTTTAACCTCATAAATCAGCTGCCAGTAGATTTTTGCTAGCAGCTAACTGAAAGTCAGCACGCTACCATGCTAAAAAGAATGTTGTATTTCTGAGCTTTTTGAACACATATTGCTCCTACTGCTTGGGGAGAAGCATCCTTAAGCATGTGTTCAATTTAACAGGCATCCATTCAGAAGCCATAAATTTAGTATCAATTAACGGAGTTATTGAAAAAAAGTATAATGGGAGAGGTGAAAGAAAGAAGGCTGAGGATGGGGTCCACCTTTTTTGCTTTTCAATTTTACTTCCTTAACTGTATTTTCTCTCTGCTTCACAGCCTTTACCACCATCACAGCTTTCATTTCTTCTGCTTTCCCCCCACATCTCAGGTTCACATGGATGGCTTCGCCCTGCTTCTTCAGGTGTGCCACAATTCAGTAGTTTGTCTTCCTCATGATTTTTCGAGAACCCTTCTCTCCCTCTTGCCAATCTGTTTCAAGCTCTGTATCACCTTAGTAAACTATTTCTTATTTTCTTGACTTTTTAATGTGCTGCTCTCTTATTTTTTTGAGAGTAAATAACCTACTCTTTTTACTTTCTCTTTTAAAATTAATTTCAGTTTTCAGATGTTTGCTTTACGTATACATAAAGCACACATATCTATTTATTTGTTTATCAGAACTTCAGTCTTGGAGCTTCACAACTCAAAAGGGTAACTCTGGAATCACTGTCCTCTAGAGCTACATTCCAGCATTTAGCAGCTCCCTTGCTCAAGATACTATTTAAAGTGAGGTGAGTAGGATGTTCACACATACACCATCTTCATTTCCCTTCTCTCTGCTCAAAAATCTCAACCATGTTCTACCTGCCTCCTCCAGCCTAAGTTAATCTTGACTCATTTTTCAAGGCCAAAGAGAATCACTACACCAGTGGCCTGTTGCAGATTTTGCAGCTGTATTTGAGGAAACATTCAATCTATATTTTCACGCCCTTTCTCGTTTACGCTATAATTTCCCCTATAAGACTCCTGGGGGAGTAGGCTCTGCTTCACACAACCTCTAGAAGTGCATGCAGTATAAACTCTGTTCTTACAGTTAGCTTTTAGTCAGTTTAGCATTGCATTATGTAGTCTTACATTTAAAACTTGAATTTAGGATATTAATGAGCCCTTTTTAATGAACCAATGTAAACAAGCAAATATATCCTATGAAAGTTAAATACATAGTGCTCAGAATCTGTAAGTTCTTCCTGGAAAATAGTTGTTCCTGTCATTTTGCCTCTTGCTAAAATACTAACAGAGTTTCAGAAGATGAAAAGATAACATTCTTTTTTTTCCCAGATTTCAACACCTACTGTAAATAGTGGAAATGTGAAGAGAATAAATAAATAATTTTTTAAAACCCAACCCAAAACAAAACAAAAACAAACCCAAAAAAGACCAGACAGGAAGAATCCTGTGCATGCTAAAAAACTGACCAACTTAATACATATTTCAGAATCCCTTCTTTCCTCACTTATGACAGTGATCACCCTTCTTGAAATGTGGGGTTTAGTTGGGTTTTTTTTTAATGTATAGCATGACATATGCTAAATGTAGCATACGGTACATACAAGCACATGTATGAATGTGCTACATATGCTTCCAGCACCGTATATGTGTGTAGCACATAGCATGGCAATATAATTTTAGAGTACTGGCTCTGACTGATGTTTTCAGGCCTGCTCAGTAGCTAAAAAGTCAACTGATGCACATACTACATGCATCTGCATGAAAACTACCTTTTTGCAATAGCGGTAGAGAAAGACAGAGGACAAATCCTCATAGTGTTGCTATATGTACATTAGCCATCTTTAAAATGGTCTTAACTGCTGCAGATCTATGGTGCCTGCTGTGCTCTGTAAACACATTTTCACAGCTCACTTTGTGCATTTAGTGCTTTTCAGCATGTCTGGAGTGGGATGTGCAAGTGAATGTTGAGACAATAAATATTGACAGACCACAAAGTAGTTACTTTCATTGAAATCTAAACTTCTGGGGCAGAATTTTATAGTCACTGAGTTGTTGAAGGAAAGAGACATAGTCTTGTATCAAAAAGGCGGCTATTAAAATAAATAGATAAATTCCCACAATATTTTTCCAGTAAATGCATACAAGCAATTAAAAATGAGGAGAAAATAGAGTGAAAAAGAACAAATAGTCTTTGACTACAGGGGGAAATGATGACAGATTTCATATTAAGTTGCCTGTTACTTCCCATAATTAAAGCATCGTGCAAACTTTTCTTTGAAAACCCCTCATCTACATATAAACACAATACAATACACACATATTCCCTCATTTCTAATGAGGAAATATGTTCAGTGCCAAACTGAACAAATTGTCTTTGGTTTTCAAAACCTTTGGTTTTCAAAACCACTTAAGAGATTCAGGTGCCTCATTAAAATGAACCAGAATAAGACATCCTACTCACTCTGCAGCTCTAAAAAACCATCCACTTATTTGATTTTATCTTCTAAAAAACCCATGAATTCCACTGTTTCAGAACATGACCTAATTTGAGAGCACTTCATTCACACTCTAGGCAATTTCTTTTTAAAAGGCAGTGTCTACACTAAACTGAAGCAAGCCACAACAGATTTTTGAATACTGGTACACAGTCGTCCAATACAGTTAAATTTCTGGCATGATCCCAGAATGGTTCTGGTCCAGGTCTTTGGTGATTTGGTAATTTTTTGGTGGAGTAAGAAGGCCAGTGTTAGTCCACAGAACGGCAGGAAGGACATGATGATGTACAAACTATGCATGGAAAGAGGGAACATATATGAAAGTAAAACGAACACAGAGAAATATAGGATGAAGAAAAGAATGACGGGTGAGGGGGAAAAGAAGGAAATATAGAGGTGGAGAAAGGAACAAAAAGCAAGTTCCTCTTTCAGGTTAATCAGCTTTAGTTTATTTCTTCATATGCGTTTTTATATTATAGTTCACTTTATTTATTCATGTGCATTTATTATATTATATTTCCTTGGTACGTGCCCCACATTGTTATTTAGAGAGAAGGGAATGACAGCATACCGTGTAGCAGGGAATTGCATGTTACTTCATTCATTGTTGGGTATGTTATTGTTTTTCAGAGGTTTATGCATTTTTTAAAACAGCCTGCCCTGGCATCAGGACATTCAGTGTTTAAAGTTTAAACAAAAGGTTTAAGTGAACTTAAGCCTGCAGCCCTGACACTTTTGTGTTCCCCTCTGTATACAAGCTCAGGCGGCTGTGGCTGGATCAGAAACTGAACAGGAGATTTTTCAGAAAAACCTCGAGGGAGAATGAAGACATTAAAGGATATTGTCATGCTGTTGAAGAATATTTTCATACTCTTCCGAACCTGCTTGCAGTACTATTTATCAGTGATCATTGTGCTGTCATTAGGGTTAAAAAGCTTGATAGTAATTCTCTCATAAAGGGGGTATCAGGTTGGAATTCAGGAGACTGGATTTCTACTCCAGCTCCTCTGTGTGACCATTAATTACTTAATCAGTCTGCAGCTTAGAATCAGTGGATATGAATCAACAGATACATTTGAAAAACATATTGATATACACTTATGACAAGTGCCTTATATGTGGTACTTATTACTGTCATAGGAAAACAATTATTTTTCAGAACTCCCTGGGTCCTTTCACCTGGAAATAAACCTCAGTCTTAATGCAAGTGTTTTTACCAACAAAAACAGGTACTTGGAATTTCCTGTTCTAAGCCCTCTGATGGCAAGTAAATTAATTTTTCTTGTCCTTTTTCTAAAAAGCAGTTACTTCTGAGTCCTCTTACAAAACAAGATCAAAAGAATTGTTAATTTTCTCTGTAGTGTTTCCAAGAGGTGAAGTGTAGCAGCAATCTGATACTACTAGAAATAGTCCTGTGGACTATTCAGACTGAGAGATGCTCCTGACATATAAATCTTAATTCTTGTTGCTCAAATGCAGTAGGATGATGAGAATTAGGTGAAGAGAGCTTTACCAAAACTGTGACTTTGAAGCAGTTCCCACGCAGCAAAATTTTGCAGAGCTCACTTTAATTGCCATTGAACTTATTGGAATGTGGTTTACCAGGTTGTTAAAAAGAGAGGTCTGAGTAAAGCAGGACAAACTAGGGTAGAACCATCTTGAATTCCCACTAAGTATTTATATGTTACATCCATCCTATCTGAGTTATTTATAACAATGCATAACAAAAGTGTAGTTATGTCAGGATGAAACTAAGGATGACTAAATATTTTATGTGAGCAGATTTGCCAACTAGCACATTTTTGGACCAGTATAGATGGATTTGAATGCATGTAGAGAAACAGTTTTTAAAATACAAAGACAGAAACATTGAAATCAGTGGTTTTTAAACAGAATATTTCAGTTTTCTTCAAAGAGTCCTTCTGTTGGAGCAACATTTTGGTTTTTAGATAAAAGGAAAGAGAAAGAGTTGAACTAAAGAAACTTTTACTATTCGGTTAGAGAAACAGACAAAACGATTCTGATTGTTTCAAGTGAAATGTTTTTCAAGTTTTTTAGAAAATTTAGCAGGTGGGGTGAAGGAAACTCAGCACAAGGATTTTCTTTAAGTATGCAATTGAAGATGAATGTAAGTCAAAAAAGAAAAAAAAAAACATTTGCAGTAGAACAGTAAATTAAGAAGTGTAAGACAACTGACTGAAAAACAGACAGATTTACTGCTCTCATTAAATTTGTCAACCAAAAAAAAACCCCAAAATGAAGCATGAAAATATATTAGAATTAAATTTGAGCCACGTTAAGGTGTTGCATATTTCTTAGATCTGTAAATAGAGGCCACCACTGCCAAAAATAATGGTATAAGTGATTTCGTTAACTTTCAAATTAGTCATGCGTAGTAACTGCAGATGACTGAAAAATGTCAAATAAGATAATTGCTGTGAAATATGTCTCTGGCCCCCATCCTATCTACTTTTTACTGATTTGTTTTAGAAATATACATTTGTTACCAGCAGTGGTTAAAAAAATTAAAAGTTTTATGCTATAAATACCCTCTCCTTACCATACCATATTCTCTACGGCTGCACGGAAGAGATACTTCATCAATGCACAGTTTAAAATGTATTTCTGGTTCAGATAGATATTCTATTCATTTATAGCCTAATAGATGTTATTTACAGCTTATAAGGAAATGATAATGAAAAGTTGATATCACTTCTTAAGTATTTATTTTAGTTTTCTTTATAGAATCA
>NW_010230009.1:1890-3259 GCF_000690775.1 Eurypyga helias | reverse complement strand
CCTTGCCATCCGTGTGTGGGATAGGCACATGCTGCCCCTCCCTTGGGGAAAGCAATCCCGTGAGCAGTGCGTCAGCTGTGGACGGACAGGGCAAGCGAGAGCCTGAGGAGCTCAGGGGAGCGCTGACCCTGCGGGGTGCTGGGGCTCACGGGGCTGGCGCATGCCTCCCTGCAGCCACCCCGTGGGCACGGGGAGACATGCCCAGGAGCGGGGCAGGCGTGGCGATGGCGCGCAACGGAGGGAGCATGGCACAAGGGAGGAAGCGGGGGGACAAATGTTCCCACAGCGGGGACCAGAGCTGCTCCTGTCCTGCATGGTGGGAAAAGAGTTGTGGAGGGTGCTCAAGGAGAGAGGTGGGCAGATGAGAAGGAGCTCAAGATTTGCTCAGCTCAAAGGCACCAACTGTTCACTCACGCTCCTGGGCCTCTGTACACAGTCACATGCAATTTTATTCCCATGCCGGGGTGAAACGCGCTCCTAGGGAAGAGCTGTGGTGGACAGGGCGAGGCCGGGAGCCGCCCAGCCTTCCCCGCAGGCTCAGGTGTCCCCCGCTCTGGGAGCTGAGGGGATCAGCTCTGCACAGAGCTCCAGCAGCCCCTGAGGGAAGGTGGCCTCCTCCACGCCCTGCGGAGCTGGTCTCGCAGTGCCTGCAGCCGGGATCTGGAGGGAGGATTCCCCTCGGCAACTATCAGCAGGATCAGGGTTTGAGCTGCCAGGTTTGAGACGAAGGGGCTCTTGTCATTTGTCATGCCCTCAAGGGCTGGAAGAGAAAGGAACAGAGCCAAGGTCAGAACTGGGATCTGTGGGGACCCCAGGGACCCCTCCTGCCAGGGCCACCCCACCCAGCTCTTCCCAGGGCCAGGAGGGAGCAGGGGCCAACTCCATCAGCTGGGAGGTGCCGGCACGAGTGCCCCACGCACCCCTGAACTCTCGGTCTGCTCTGCCCACGCCAGCGCCTGCCCACACGGGGAGCAGAGAGAGCCCTGCCCAGCCGGGGCAGGGATCGCAGCCCCCTGCCCAGGGTCTTTCCTCCTCTGCGCCAGTCCCCGCTGACACCCCCCTGCCCTCACTCACCCTCGCAGATGACCTGGAATTCTTCCTCCTGACACCTCCTGTGCCGCCCAGCCAGCCCTAGGAACACACAGCCTGTCACCAACCCCACTGGCCACAGAGGCACAGCTTCCCCCCCCACCGGCACCTACGCGCTTCCCTCCCCTTGGCAGGGCCGAGCCTGGGGCCTAACCCCCCGTTGCCCCAGCGTGACGCCCAAGGGCAGGGCGAGGGCGGCTGGAGCCCCGTGGGCACCCCGGCCCCTCATCGGGCTGTTGGGGCTCCACAGGCACTGGGCCGATTCCTGGTGCTGGCACGG
>NW_010230009.1:0-1782 GCF_000690775.1 Eurypyga helias | reverse complement strand
GGGACTGGTGCACGTGCTCATCTGCTCTGCCGCTGCGTGCCAGCTGGAGGGAGCGCAAGGGGTGGAGGGGAGGGTTGGCACAGCCTCTCCCTTGGCCGGGCCAGCCCTGCACGCAGGACAGCACAGCTGCCAGCCCCACACACTGGGCACTGGGGGCTTCTCCTGGCTGGGCCTTTGGGGCCCAGCGCCTTACCAGGCACTTGCCGAACGCCCACGTCTGCTTCTTCTGCAGCAGCTTCCTGAGCTTCCTCTCCTTCAGGAACTTGGTAGCTCGCAGGAGGGTTTCCCAAGAGGCCTGCAGAGCAGCCCAGATGGGAGATGGCACCGCTGCTCAGGGCACAGGCGCTGTGGCCCCTGCGCCTGGGCAAGGCTCAGGGCCTGTCCTGGCCCCTGGCCGAAGATACAGCAACTGGGGAATGCGTCTGGGGGCAGGTTCGGTGCCCAGACAGAGGATTGGGGCAACCCTCAGCCCGGGCACCTGAGGCTGCTGGGGCAGCAGGACAGCGGCCCCTCAGATCTCCTGCTCTGTAGCCACAGCCGGGAGGAGGCTGAAGCGCCGCAGCCCAAAGGCTGTCCAGGTCAGCCCGAGGCCTGTCCAGGGCGGGAGGCAGCCGAGCCACCTCCCACAGGGATACCGGCAGCTCAGAAACCCTCACCTCTGCCACAAGCTGCCTCTCCTCGTGCAAGCAGTACCACAGCGGGAGCAGGTTCTGCTGCACGTGCGTCTGCAGCGGCTCCCTTCCCCTTCTCTCCACAAAGTCTATCAGAGCTCCGAAGAGGCGGATGGAGAGCAGCTGCATGTAGCTGGACTCCTGGTGGAAAGGAAGGGGGCAAGAGCTCAGCACCGGCTGCCGCAGGCCCACCTGGGCACGGTCTGGAAACCCACAGAGCACAGAGTTTGCTGGCAGCACTCAGCACCCGTCGGGGAGGCACCAAGCCTTACGTCGTGCAAGAGTGGCTGGAGCTTCTCAGCCAGCTGCAGAGCCATGCGGGTGTCGATTGGGACCCCTGAGATGCGGAACGCCTCGCTGAGCAGCGAGAAGATCATCTCAACCATCTCCGGGTCTGCGTCCTGCAGCAGCTCTGTGAGCCGTTGGTGCAGCAGCCCTATTTTTCTGGCCTGTATGGAACACAACGCCGTGTTGGGAAACCACAAATGCTGCACCGCCAAAGCCGCTCGGGCGGTTGGAGCCCGCATTGCTGCTGCTGCGGGGCCCGCAAGCCAAGAGCCTCCCCCAGAGGAATCGGGCAGGTGAGCCGGAGGCAGGAGAGCTGGGAGCAGCGACCAGAGCTCCTGAAGCCCAGCCAAGTCCAAGCTACTGCGCTGCCCAGCACCCTCTGCCCAGCCCCACTCCGCCAGCATGGCTTCGGCCGGCCGCCCCCTTCTCACCGTCAAGGGTCTCCTGCTGAGCGTGATGAGGCCTCTAAGCACCAGACGCTGCATCACCCTGGATTCGCTCCGCAGGTATCTCATGAGGAGCGGCAGGATGTGGATGTGCTCACACCACTTCTTTACCTCAAGGCAGTCCATGAGCTGAAACACACAGAGCAGTGACGGGGCGGCCGTCCGGCAGCATCCCGGCAGCGTGCAGGGCTGGGCCCAGCGGCACAGAGCGCGGGCACCGTCCCGGGCAGCCAAGCCCAAAGGCAGCAGCGGCTGCAGAGCCCCTGGGCTCTCTGCCCTGCGCCGTGGGGCACACGGTGCAGGTCGCTTGCAGGTTCTGCTGTGCCCCCCAGCCCTGGGCAGCCTCCGATTCCTCCGCCTTCGAGGGGCCATGCGGG
>NW_010230008.1:0-54060 GCF_000690775.1 Eurypyga helias | reverse complement strand
ATGTATAGATTTGGGTTTTTTTCTTACTTGACTTCATTCCCCACAGTAAGTTTTCTGTACTGAGGTACATGTGTCTCTCATTACACGTGAAAATTATCTGAATGTAACACTCAGACCAATGGGTTTGAAAGTATTGCAGAGGCAGAGCACTCATTCCTGAGGCAGGAAAGACTCTTGGTTACTTCAAAGGCACTTATCTTTTTCATGCCAATGGCTTTGATAGTCTGCCTGACTCTTGGAATGAGCGGGGAGGTGAAATATGACGTGAGATTGTGGAGGAAGGGAAGGGAAAGGGGTCATTCTTGGACTTCTCACAAAGCCTACAAGGGCCCCAGGGCAGCAAGAGGGCTGAAAATGACACCATGAATTCCCAAGAAGACCACTAAGACATTTTCCCTGAAATCAAGAAAATAGACGTCTTAAGAAACAGTTCAAAAGTCCACTGTTGTTTTTATGAGGAAAGCATGAAATAAAAGCTGATGCAAACAAGAAGTACCATAGCTTAGTTGGAAAAAAGTTGATTACGCTTTGCCTGAAACTGTTGTCTTTGGTAGAAGCAGAGTTGACAAGGAAATTCTACTACATAGCTTTGTAGGGGAACATCTGAAAGCATGTCTTCCAGTTAGTCCATTTTGTTTTCAAGAATACCTTTTTTCTTTCCCTTGTCTTTCCATTGTGTAAACCATGCAGATGTCCACCTGCAAGTGGACAAATTTCAAGTACTCTTGCAGTAAGAGGCTTGGGAAAGATTTCCTACTGTAGTCAGCATCCTGACTCAGGGCCATAGGACCTTGGTGAGGTACAGGTAACCTCAAAATTCTCCATCCTACTTCCCATACTGTGATTTGGTTTCTAGTGCTGTGTTAGAAACTCTTAGGAGTAGGTGAAAAAGAAACTTCCTTTCTGTTGCTCTGTAGAATCTGAGATCACACCAAGTTCTCCATCCAGATTGGAGGGATCTCTTTCTGCCTTGAAAGCAGCATAGAAAACCTTACCTCCCAGTCAGAAATTCTGCTGAAGTGGATGGTGGGACAATTTTTAGAGAGAAGAAAGTAAAAAGGTAGTCTACTGTATTAGCCCTTTAAGCTTTTTTTTTTTTTTTGCTTACTACCACTCCTAATTAGAGTTTCTATTTGACATATTAGTGGCTGCTAAGCCCTACCATGCTGTTTAGGTCAGACATTGCACTCACTACTCTCAGCAAGTAGCACCTGAAAAATTGTAGGCAGCAGCTCCCAAAGTAGGATCAACAAGTCAAGCACATTACATGAAATCACTTTGAACAGTTGTGTGAAGTCATTTGTTCTGCCATGAGAAATCGTCAGTCTACTCAGTCTCTTACAATTACCCTTCTCTGTTGGTAACTTCCATCCTTCAGCTATTACTGTTACCCTGGTTCCTGCCTCAGCAAAATGACAGAAAAGTTTAAACAACCTTCAGAGTTTTCCAGTGGAAAATATGCTCTGACTAAAGAACATTTTACTGGATCTCTAAGGGCTGGCAATTCCTTTGCTGCTTTGATTTTAATAGTTTTAATTTCACATTTCAATATATAATAACAATTGATACTAACTAAAGTCAGTATTTTTACTCTATATGTACCCCTGATGTATACATATACGTAAGAATATAAAGGTGTTATATCTGTATATGGTCTCTATGTATTAGAATATTGATAGAGATAATATGTCAAATTTACGCACTTGAAATACTTATCCAGGGCCAGTATGTACGGTGCTTCTTGCATAAACATTGTCATATGAAATACAAAGATAGGGTAACCTGTGGCTCAAAATACAGCAATTTTATATTTCATAACATTTTTCATTTAAACTACAGGTTGCTTTAAGGAACATTAGATATGATAATTAATTTAAAAACTGCATCATATTTAAAGAACTACAGTCTTTTTGGGGGGGGGGTTGTGTGGGTTTTGTTTTTTTTTCCCCCATTCAGAATAGAAACCATTTTGTGATCAAGCTTCCTAATAACAGTTCTGATATATCTCAGTGCTTTTATTTTGTTTTGTTTTGGGTTTTTTTTTCTTATTTTTTAAACCTTTCTAGCACTTTCTCAGATAATAAAAATGCAATGGATTAAGAAAGGGAAAATAGTAGCTTTTCAGTGGCTAGGAAGGCCATTAAAATTTCATAAATATCTAATGTAGAAGAATGTTCAGATATTCTAAATTTTCTGAAAATTGCCAGTAGATGATGAAGATTTTTTTACAGTAAGAGCTGCAGAATATATTATCAAGTAAATTTTTTTTTTTAGAGTTGAAAGAAACTAACATCCATTTAAAAGATGATTATTAATATTATCTCCAGATAGCCTGTTAACAGTCTTTTCAGGAAGTATCATTAAAATGACAAACATTGCCAAATCTGTCTTAGTATTCCTACTGACTTTTAGTAAGTACCACATGAAATAAGCTGAGGTCTATAAAGTGAAGATAAGGAAAAATGCAGCTGTTTGCATTCAGTTCATAAACAGTAGGAGGAAGTTCACCCATCCTTAAGGTTTGTTTCTTGTCAGATCAATGACATTTTTTCAGATGGGAAAATAAAGTAGCATAGGTTTTTGGCAAAAGAGTCAAGGGTGGTGGGTTGGGGTTTTTTTTCCATTCACTCATGTTTACTCATAACATTGGATTGTGCCTGAATGATCAAATACCAGTTCTTTGCAGAAAACTTAAATCTGGTTACACCTCTTTTCTCTGTAATTTCATCCAGTTTCCTTCTTCTGAAGTACATCAGTAGGCTATGTGACATGAAAGAGGGTCAGTGTTCATTTCTGGCTAGCAGAGCATTGCAATTTATTTCAGTAGACTTCCCATCTTGAAGAGGTTGTGATGCTTTACATTCCTGTCCCTAAGGATTCCAACTCTGGTTGGGTTTTCAATGAATACAGAAATCCTCTGAACCCTTGTCTGTCAAAAATCATATTTTCTGGAGTTTTTTTTCCTCGTAATGGAAGAAAATAAAACCCCTGGTATTTCAATTAAGAAATAATAATTAAAAAAAAAAAAACTATAAACACCCCAATGTTAGATTTTCTAGAGACAGTAAAGAAACAAAGATTTGAAAGACCTATAACGGAAGTCTATTCCTTGTACCCTTTTAATTTTTTAATTACAAAATATTTTGATACCAGTGGTTTCAGTCATGGTGTGTTGACATGATTTGATCTGATATGGCCATGAATAATTGTAATTTTCTTCCTCAGGCTTCACATATTTCTACAAAGGAAAGGAGTACTGGAAATTCAATAACCAGATGCTCAGGGTGGAACCTGGCTATCCCAGATCCATCCTCAAGGATTTTATGGGTTGTGATGGACCAACAGATCGAGATAAAGACCGACACAGCCCTCAAGATGACGTTGATATTGTCATCAAACTGGACAACACAGCCAGCACTGTGAAAGCCATAGCCATCGTCATTCCCTGCATCCTGGCCTTGTGCCTCCTTGTCTTGGTTTACACTGTGTTCCAGTTCAAAAGGAAAGGAACACCCCGCCACATACTGTACTGCAAACGCTCTATGCAAGAGTGGGTGTGATGTAGGGTTTTGGTTTTATTCTTTCCCTCCCAGGAGTTTGTGGTAACTTGAGATTCAACACAAGAGCTGTTATGCAGTTTCCTAGCTAGGAGCGGGCATCTGTCAGTCTGAAACAAAGCTGATCTTTAAAACCCAGGGGGTTGCCTGTCCTGCGCATGAGTGGCGATTCGCTCAGCTGGGGAGCTTCCATGAGACACAGTATCTGCTGTTTCTTCAGTCCTTTTTCTTTCTTTGTCATTCGATTCTAGGCCTTTCCTCTGCACGCTCAATGCCCTATAAACTATCAGGATTAACTAATGAAGAGGAAAAAAAAAAAGTCTCCGATGTTTCTACATTTTTCCCTGAAGGCCTGTTCCCCTTTGAAAAATTTTTTGCTGAAAGTAAATTTTTTTAAAAAAACACAACAACCCACAACGGAACTTTCAGGAAAGTGAGAAGACCCAAAACAGCTTTGTCTCCAAAGAGGATTGCTTTCTGTCTGCTATGGATAAAGTCCTATACTCCTACTTCCAGTTTTGTCAGGTGGGAGACTTGGATGACTCGCAGGACTTCAGACTGTTCGGACAGCCATTTTCCAACAAACAAGGGGCCAAAATATCTGCAATATAGTAACAGCCTTAATAATACATTCATTTTGTGTTTTTTACAGCTGCTCTGGGCTACATCTTCAATGTTTTAAACTCATTTATATTCATTACTATATTCAAGCAGAACCTTTTTATTGGTTGATTTGATTTTTGGTTGGTTTTCCTGCATAATCTTTCCCAAGCTGTACCAAGCCAACTGCCCCAGGCCTTTCTTAGGTCTGTCAGGACCACTCATTCCAAAGCATGGTAAAAAGCAGTGTGTCTCTAAAGTGGATTTCAATGAACTAAAACAACAGTCATGCTGTAGAGAAACTTGATGCTGGTATTACATTGGTGGTGTAACCCTTTGAGAACTATTGCATCTGTTTTCAGAGTCTGGTGGATGTTAACCTTGGTTGTCATTAAATTACAGGATTGTGTTTGGGTAATACAGGTTTTAAAAGAATATCGGTATTTCAGAACAGATCTCCTGTGACTGCAAGTGAGTGTTTTTAATTATTTGCATTACTGATAGAAAAACGTTTGTAACATAAATAGAAAACAAAATATATTTACCAGCTACTTTCTGGTTAAAAAGAAATTTTAATAACTTCTTAATGCCACTTACCAAGAATTTTTCTGAACTGGCAACAATTTTATAGCTTATCCTTTTATCTTGAGCATCTTGAATTTCTCTTTTAAACTATGTTGCATGATAATTCAATTTGCCTCTGCAGAGGTAGAATTACAGTTTCAAAGGAAAGATTAAAAACTGACTCTGATATTGCATGAGTATCCTCCGGTGTGTTACCCCTTTGCATGTTCACCATAGTTCTCAAAGGGTTAGTGGAATTTCTGGCCTTCAGCCGACCATGGAATCACTGACAGAGCCAAGGGACCACCAAAGCATTTTGACATTCTGTGTAATTTGTGCTAACAGCAGTATTGTCATTTTCATGTGACCTGCAGCGCAGGTTTGTATCAATATTTTTTTCCTAGAGAAAAGTCAGCAACTGACAGACCTCTTTATTGATTTTAGGAGCTGCTTCTTGCAGTGATAGGCTTTACAGTCACTGGGCTGTGAACTTATTAAAGATGGTCAGAATGATGCACCCCAAAAGTCAGACACCTGGCTTTTTATGAAAGCCAGGATTTGAGGGGAGTAGCTTTTGCAACAATGAACAGCTTGCCTTGAACTTGATCATTGACCTGTTGACTGTCACTACCAAGTTAAACATTGTCTTCTGTGAACAGCTTCACTGTCTGAATTTCCTTAAAGTGTACTGTCCTGTCTTTGATCTTTGACCTTTAACTTGTAAACTGGCACAAATCAAAGGGAATCTGGTGTTGCGAATGAACTAAGACAAGTTTTATTTCTTAAAAGCCTGATATACATTATTCAAAATTGGAGAAAAAAGCATTGAAGTGTTTTCATAGAAAAGAACTGACATAATCTAAAATATTTATGATAGATCTGTAGAAGGGTATTTTGCTATGTATACATGCACACTCTAAAAATGAACTACAGTAGAAGTTAATTTTTATTTAACTTGAATACAATTTTCAGTAAAAAATTATCATTTCTACAAATAGCTAGTTGTTAATGAAAAGGTTGTAGGAAAGTATTAAAATACTTGAAATGGCCAGTATTGGCTTTTACATAAAATGAGACTTTTATACTACATTCAAACAATTTCTTACTGGTTTCTTAATCCACATGACTGGATCACTTTTTAGAGAGTGTAGGTATATATGCATATGTATAATGGTTATTATTATTTTGGTAATGGATAGCTTGACTGCCTTGAATTTATATTTATATTGAGCATAGCATGAAAAATAGTATGCCTTTCTGTTCAATTACATGATTTTATATTGATTTGAGGACTTACGTTATGAACATATGTGGCATGCTATAAAGCATTGCAAACTTATTTCTTAGAGCATAAACAGATATACATATGTACGGCTAACAAAAATGAAGATTAAAAAAAGATATAGTTTTACAACAAATATGCAATGCAGATGGCATTTTGGAGATGTTTTGTAGAGGTACTGCATACTGTAGGTTAGAAGTGCACCAGTATCAGCCCATAGCATTATTTAGTAAATCTGGTTCAGTTGTTGCTGAAAATATAGATTAATTGACTGATAAGTAACAGGATATTTACTGCACATCAGCTCGTTTGGTGAATTTGGAATTCTATGCCTGTTTGTCATAGATATTAAAATGTGTGTGTGTGTATACTTACAAATGCACACAAATACAGACATACACACACATGCGTATTTTAATCCATGGAGAGATTTTTATTGTCAGCAAACTACTACAACTTATGTTCTGCTACAGAAAGAACAAAATTATTCATGTTGCTGTTCCAATTTTGTCCCTTGGATAGTTGGTAGAAATTAATAACAGCACTACTTATTCTGCATTTGGTTTTCATCTACAATAGGAGAACTTACTTTATATTAAGTCAGAACAGCATCTCATCTCATCTGGTTTTTTATTCACTTGAAAATTTCACTTCAATTTTTGAAACATCTTCCATGGCAGCTTTAACTTTGTGCAACTGTTTCCCTGACAGTAATGAAGTGCTGAGCATGTTGACTGTTGTTCTTTGATAAGATAACAAAAATGTTTGTATTTGGAGAATTTAAATTATGCAGGAAGGTAAGTGTGATGAGTCTAGTGCTTGGTATATGGTACATTATAGTTACATGAATACATGATAAGTTGATTGCTTAATCTATTTTCTTTTACTTAGAAGTGCATATATATTATATACAGAGAGAAGGAGAAAAAATAATATTATATTGGTATGTTTATGTCATGCAGAGCAAGATTGTGTCAGCATTTCTATTACGTGTTGCTATTTTCAGTAGGCTATAACACTGTCATAAAGGTTTGCTTTAAGTAAAAGATGTGTTCACTGTAATTCCCAAATACATATTGGCTAGTTTCAAATTATAGAAGTCCAGAGTAAATGAGTGATGTTGCCTGATTTAGTTTTGAACTCAAATGAGTAAAATTTCTAATACAATGTTATTATTTGAACAGTTGTTTGTTTGTTTTGGGTTTGGGGTTTTGGTTTTTTTTTTTTTCCCCCATGGCCTATAATTATGAGAATTAAGGAAAACCAAATTGAAAATATTTTCAGTTCTGCGATCTTGGTTCCTGCTCATGTGCCGTAACTTTTTTTCATAAAGTTTTTAATAAACATTTCCATATTCCTATTGTCATGATCTGTACTGTGGAACAAGACAAAACTGAATATGCATTGTGTTAATCAGTTACAGTCTATCAAGCTGACTATACAGGGTCGTGTATCTTCAGAGTACTATGGTCTGTATGATGCAGGAGGCCAGAGTAGATGGTGGTAGTGTTTCTTCTGGCCTTGTAATGTATAAATCAATGAAAAGGTTATTGGCTCTAGAGAAAAAATAATTTTTATCAAAAATACATTAAAAAAACTGTGTAACTGTATATTTACTGGATAGGCTGGGATGGAGAGACTCAAATGGCTCCAAAGGAGCCCTTTCAAGTCTCCTGAATAAATGTAATACATATTTTATATCTTCCTATGAACTTTTGTTCTTTCTCTTCTTTCCAAGTGGGGTAAATGGAGGGGTTAATTAAAGAAAAAGATTTTTTAAAGCTAATTTTGTGAATGAAAATAAGAGAAACTAAAAGGTTCAAACGTATGGGGCAGACTTAAACTTTTTCTTAGAAGTGTACTTCACTTCCCCAGTTGTTTGGTCAAGACTCCTGTGCCATTAGCACTGACTGTAAGGCGTAATTTTTGGATTTTCAACCTTTTGGGGAGGGTTTTACTTCACAGTCTTAATGTAAGTTAAATGTAGCTTTTGGTACCAAATTATATAGAATCAAATTCTAGCTTGTTGGTTAGAAAAGAGTGTGTAGAATAGAAAGTAGGTCTGCCTATAAGCAATGGAAGCATTACATTCCTATTCTAGTTTTTTTGCATTTGAACAGTCGCTAGGGCAAACCTTAAAAAAGACACATAATAAACTGAACAGTGAATGTTCCAGGCACTGCATTTTTAAGAAAGTAGAAATGCAAGCTACAACACCATTAGCAGCCTAAATTAGAGATAGCAGAAGACGACTGAGCTGAGGAGCAAGGCTATGACTGCAGGGACTTTCTCTGTCCTGGCTCCCATATCTTCTGACAACACGGCCTAAGTTTTATCACCAATTGCAGAGGTGGAGGAAGTCGTGCACCGTGACAGTAGGAGATGTGAGGCAGCCATTACAGAACAATAGTTCTCTGTCATCTTTTGTTGCTGTCAAGACTGTCTTTGGATAGCTCTATTTCCGGAAGCGTAAATAGATGGCTGCAGCCCTATGAGCCATAAGGAAAATCATTATTATCTGTGAAGTGGACAAATGTCACTGGCCGCTTGGGCCTTCAGCTGTGCTGTAAATCAAATAATATTGTGTGGGAGCTGAGGAACAGATCACCTGTTATTTAATACAATGTTGTAGCCGTGGCTGATACACCAACACCGTAAGGTTAGGCGTACTTCCTTAGCTCACACTACACAGACTGCAGGCAGAGGGGTTCACATAAGATCTTGAAACATATGTCAGTTACAAAATCAGGTGTAAACCATGTAATCATAAAATTAATCTGTTTTATGCATGTAAATCAATGAATTGTCTGCCACTGGTCTCATGAAAAAATGTAATGTGTGAGTCTAATCTGTCTAACCCATTCTTGTGATATGCCATTTGAGATATCAGAGGCTAACATTGTCATCAGTGCCCTCAGTGTTGACAGTGTCTGGTAAGCATCAAAATCATATCACCACTTGTTGCAGACTGGCTCCATTTGATGCTTTATCTGAGGTAGCCTCTAATGTTAGGCAGCAGAGATTCTGCATGATGTGGCATTATTTGATGTGTGTAAGTAGCTAGGAAAGCCCAGTGATAATCAGGAGATCATATTTTGAATGATCATCAGTATGTGACCACAACAAGCATCTGTTCCTAAAAATCAAAATGTATTTCAAAGAAGCACCTAGACAGTGTTAAACACCTGCATCATAAAGAGGTCTTGTTTCCCAGTATACATCAGCTTTAAGCAGATCATCTACAAATTATAGTCAGTTTATTAACATTTGCAGTTGCAGCTGCCCATTATGTCTTTGAGATATGATATTCCGTGAGAGGTGTACATAAAGTATGTTTGCCCTGTGGAGATAGCCTTAAGTACCGCTCTGGTCTGCCCACAGTATAGATGAAATAAATTTTAGAGGCAGAGAAGACATAAATAAAGAAATGCTGATGTAAACTAGTATGCTAAAGACAATTTTCTACACTTAGATGTGCATGCAGCATAATGCTACTTGCTGTCACAGTAAAACTACATAAACAACAATCATTACACATGCCAGCCATTTATAATGGCAAGAAGCTTTCCAGTCACACAGCTTAGTTTCTTCTGCTTCTGTAGAATGCCATTGACCACAGATAATAATGATAATAGCCACCAGATAAAGCAAAGCTTTCTGTTTCGTTAATAGTAATTTCTACCCTATAAAACTGCATCACATCTTTTTTATAACTATAACCTTAACTTTCATGGCGAGCTATTGGCATATCTTAATTTTTTTTTTTCTGTTGCAGTAAAATATATACTGAACATTCTCTCCATCTTGCCATCTGGCACTAACACGTGGAATAATCACTTTCAGTCTGTGCCATGCATGTGTCTTGGATCATCCATCATTCTGGGAACTGGCTTTTTGGGAAGTGGGATTAGCAACAGAAGGCTGGGATAAAATAACTTTCTGAAATACCTAGTTAGGCCTTAACAATATGACAACGGAGTATGAAGACTTTTTAGTGAAGTATTGTATTACTTACCCACCGGCAGAACAGTGTAACTCTGCTAATCAGTGCATGCCCAGATGGATTCACCACTTGCAAAGAGCAGTGTGTTAAATCAGAAAATAATGTTTCTAATCCATATTTCCATCCTGACATGTTGGCATAGTTTAACACCCAGTCTACACACCTATACATAAAATCATGGCTGTACATGAAATCATCTGCCTTGTGGAAGCTAAGAACGCTTAGGGTCAACAGCCAATCAGTGTTAACTCATTTATAAGGTGTGAACAAATTTTGGTTCCATTACTGTCATTTTACAACCACAAAGAAAGTAGATTTTTCCACAATGTAAAATAAAGTTTTATGATATTCTTTGTCAGTGCTCAAAATTACATGATACAGCTCAAAAATTACTACTGTTCAACTGACATTTTCCATCTGGAAGGCACAGCCCCGTATTTAGGCATACAATGAATCTAAACAGAGATGCACGTACTGTGTATGCTATGCTTGGCTATTGCCACAAAATTGTCAGTGCTCATATACTGATCATCTTCATATCTTATGGAGTACCATGTTGAAGTCAGGTCTGACCAGTTTGCTGTGATATAAGTTAGTAAAATATGCATGTGATGGCATGTATTCAGAAGACATCACCAGCAACATACGGTGATGTTTAAAATGATCATGACAACTATAAGAAAACTTAATCTTGAATAGGAATCCAGAATTGAAGGAATGTGTGTCTTACTCTATACCATGCATTTAGTAAAACATCTTCAATTGAGTATATGCCTAACGCCCATTTTTGCTGTGTTTCCAAAACCATGCAGACATCTCTTATCAATCCATGCAGAGTACTGTTATACTGTGTCTGGTTGGAAACCAATTTATGGCATAGGGAAGGGCTTATGATTTTCCAAGATACGCAGGTCATCACCTGCTATCAACATGCATTCCTTTGAAGGTGGTAGTTTTTGGATCGCAGTCATGACCAATACAGCTTTAAAGGAACAGCCTAGTGAAATCTTTCTTAAGATTTCTTAAATTAGTCATGAACTAACTTTCCACAACTTCCAGGATCCACAGGAAAACCAACTAGGTCTTTTGGTAAAAGACTGCAGACAGACACAGAAGAAGAAGCTTAAGCACATTTCCATTTCTCATTTCCAGAAGAATATAAGAAAAGGAATTAAAACTTTTTTGTTTATACTTGCAAATACAAAACCAGTTTGTCAGAAAGGGAAGGAACCACTGAACCACCAAAATTGCATGTAACTGCTATGTAATCAAGAATAAAAGAGAATATTATCAGGAATTTGGTTATAGCTTTGAAAGTATTATCGATCTTTAACAACGAGGGTACATGTCAGGCTGTAGAAAGTTCACTGAATTCTATATTTGGTGTCATAACCCACCAGAGAGCAGTCAGTCAAAAGTTCCTCAGTATGGTTACTGTAAAACTGACTACAAATTAATATAGAGTGCATTATTTACCTTCTGCAATCAAAAATATTTTGAGATTTATTCAGACTCACATAAGCCTGAATCTATGTGCGAAAACTTGTCACAATGAAATGTTCTTTCATGTTTTTTTCAGAAATTAGGTCCAAAAAGTTATATATTATTTGAGGAACTCCACTGGATGAATTACTAAAGGACAAAGAAGCCTTCACCTCTATCAGCCTATATTACAGCCATGTATCTTTACCTCCCTGATAGCTCAGTCCTGAAGTGTTTGATATACTAGAAATATATCTATGACTTTTGGATGGATCATCTATTGCTATTTCTTTATGTAAATTGATAAATACGACCAAAGTTCTGATTCCACTTCAGCACTTTTCTTCACTGTGCCCCAACACGTTTCCTGACAAATTAGGGCAATATTTAATTTTATGTGCTCTTGGTAGGCAAGCGAGAAATTATCTATTCACTATACAGAGAAAAGAAAATACGATTTTGTTGTCTCATTAATCACACACAACTTTTTACAGTTTCTCTATAGGAAATGCAGCTTTTTTGTATCTGTGGTGAGGGGGTAGTACCGTCTCCAAAATTCCTGTCAACATCTGAGGAACCTGATGTATATCTTTTACTAAATCATGTTCGATGTCCAGTCCCCCAACACTGAGTTCCAAGTTGCTAACTTCAGGTCGTTAAGTTTCTGCCACCCATTGACAATGCCATCCTTTAAGTCTTCTATGAAAATGATATGGTGCAGTCAGCACTGACCATCATGGACTCCTTTTTTTCATCACGTGGCTACTTGCCTGGTCACATGTACAGTGGTGTAACAGCAGAGATCTGTCATTTTTGATGTCAGCCATTGCATGCCATTTGCCTGCATGGTTTGTGCCATCTGTGAGAGGTGAGCAGTCTAGAAAGCTGCATTTCAAAAATATTTATGTTATTTCCAGTGGTTCCTGTTCTCATCTTTAACCATCTTCTCTTTCTCCTTTGCATTCTGATGCCTATAATCTGTCACAGATATTCAGACAGTAATTATATGGCCGGACTCCTTCCTTTACCACAAGTCAGTTCGTACACATACATCAACTGCCGTTACATTACTGCTGTAGTATATTAATTTAGCACTGTTACATGGCAGAATGCTTTGCTCTTATGCATTGTTTTATCCTGAGTTCTCACTGGCATCTGCTACTGTAATCTGGGAATCATGTTCATTACACAGTTCAGTCACAGCTTGCAGTGAAAGATGCAGGTGTTTGACTTCTCTAGGATTATTGTCTGTGATAAGTGTTCCTATATGATCAGAAACCATTTGAGGGACATGATGTCTGCTCCTTGCCAGTCCTGTGGTTAGTATTGTTAGTGGGATGTCAGTCTGTAGTCAACCAGAGTGTGATATCGATGTGTGCAAGAAGGGTACATCATTGTTTTCCATGCTTCATACACGTGGTTGTTTCTCTTTCTGAATAACATGCACCTTGTTTTCTCTCCAGGTTCTGTACTGTTGTATCTACCAGAACCTTATTCCTTTCTTAGTTCCACTTGTTGGGTGTTATTTTAGCAGCTGATTCCATTTACCATCTTGTTGCCATTCATTCCTCCCTATAATTGCAGCAGAAATTGCTCTGATTCCAGTGTGTTAGCTAGAAGCTACTACAGTTATGACTCTCCCGAGGCTGTGATTTGCTTGTTTATCCTCCACCTCTGAGAAAAAGGAAAATCAAACTTTCATGCAGAGACAAGGATGCTGGTGCAGTTTTTAGGATATCTTTGAAAGTGGTCATATGCATAACATGACCATAAAACTCACACATTGTTAAACATTAGCTCTTTTGAACCACCCCAAAATTGTTCATTTAATTTGCAAAGCCTGATAAATAAGTCACAATATACATGCGATGAATTTCTCTGTGTGACATAAATTTCTCGTTTTTATTCCCTTTTCTCTGCATAGCCCCATATGCATTTCATGCCCGTGTTTGGCTCATTAGGATGCGTGTTTGTAACAAAATAACTGGAGCATTTGATTGCTTTTTGCAACTGAATTTCATTTTATTATTGTATTTTATTTTATTTTATTTTATTTTATTTGCTCACACAGCATTCTATACAATAACCTTTTTATAACTGACATATGTTATTCCTTCAGGTAGCTTCTACTGACAAACACAAAGCTTGTTTGTGTGCAAATGCAAGGCTGACTAAATGGTGCTAAAGTGTATTATGACTGTCAGATATAATCAGGCAAAATTTTGTGGTGCTTAGACTGATTTTTTCATTGATTTTTTTGATCAATGCATTGAACAGTGTTTTATTATACACAAGTTTTCTTTTATTAGTAAATCAAGACCTCATAGTGCATTGTTAAATAAAATGGGTTAATTAATCTATGTAACAGCTCACCAAGCTATTATCTCTTTAACTCCTTATAATGTTGTGTCATTAAAGGTCAAGGGGTCATAATAATAATCTCATTGCTGTAGACCATTAACATGACTGAACATTTTCAACAAAGTACTTATGTTTACAATGCTATAACCCTTTGACTGCTGCGGCAACCTTTAACCACAGAAAGTCACACGCTAGAATCATCGTTATGGTTCTTGCCATGGCAATCAAAGAGTTAAGGGCTGTGCAGTGATTTGTTTTATATTTATTAATTTATATTTATTTTTTGTTTCATTTGAGAAGGGGGGAATTGGGGTGGGGCAGTTCTTGTCTGCTGTAAGTGTCTTAACCAAGGGAAGGGTTAAAATGGCTTTTTATACTGTTGCATCTTATGTACTTACCATCGTTTCATTGTGTTGTAATTAAAAAAAAAAAAAATCTGTCAATAAATACGAGAACAGAAAAAAAGTTTCATAAAGGCATTGTGGTCTAAATGGTATATATTACTGTAAGATTTATAGCTCTTCAGATACTGTTTAATGTTACAGACAACTTTAGCCTCAGAACCCTAACAGATGATGACAATTTATAGAGAAATTATTAATATATCTGGGTGTGTGCAGGGTGAAAGAAACATTAATTATCCTAATCAAAACAGAGCAAGAGAAAGTAATTTTTAGGGAAAAGGGGTGGCATGTGTGACAGTGGACCTGTTTCTGTAATGTCTGAAGGGCCACTCATTAGAGATTTCTGTTGCAGCCACTACAGAAGTGATGAACAAGTGCTGGATTTCCTCCTTTGTCATGTGTAAGGAAAACTGTGAAAAGTATGATGTAAATAAAAAGTGAGTCTAATGATCCAGATGAGAAAATAAATTAATAATAAACCCCAAAAATTATATATTTTTCTTGAAATCCAATCACAATAGAAGACCTCAGTACTAAGATGGAAAGGAGAATTTTATCAAAGTTTGGCTATCCAGCTCATCTTTGGAAAGATCTATGTTTCACCCATGTCAACAAACATAATTCATCTTAGGCTATAGAAGATTAAAGGTTTCCTACACACATGCGTGTGTGTGAGTGTAAGAAACCAAGAACAAGCTCAGTCTGCTTGGAGACAAACTGAAAGTTATTATTGTTTCAGTGTCTTAGCAAGAAAGAAGGCGGTGCTTGTAAGCTGATCTAACACCTGAGATCAAACTCATCACATATCTAAGCTACCTGAAACCTCGCTCTTTTTGATTCTAAGTCAGAGATGTACATGTTTTACTCTTGCTAAAACTCACAGGTAGCTCATCATTAAAAATAAAAAATAAAAAATTAAAAGCTATTTAAGGAAAAAAGGAGGAAAACTGAATAAAACAGGTGCTCCAGAAGTCACTGGTAGTTCTCACACATGAGGCAGGAAAAGGCCCCTGGCTGAACCTTGTCTGCAGGTGACTGCAGGAGAAATACCAGTTCTGAATGGAAGGGTTTGGGGAGTGTCTTAAATATCTGAAGAATCTTAAGTCTATGGAAGTGTATTTTTTTCTGAAAGGTATGACTTAAAACAGTTTGTAAGCTGATCCAGGTCTTCTTAATACCTATTAATAAACATCTAGCAGTCACGGTTAACATGAGTAATTTGGTGCCTGGAAACTGAATCTTTTTCACACCTATTTTCACATAATTATGTGGCAGGAAATTAGATTTTTGTTTTAATGTTTGGGCCCAAATTCAAGATTTAGCTTCCAGGAATTAGTCTCCTCCAAAAATTTTTCAGTCAAGAAATACAATCAATGCTAGTTTAACCAATTGGACAAAACTGATTATGAATAAAAAATATCCTTAATTGGTGCTTGCCAACCACTTTCATTCTACTTGTTTGAATTATCACAAGAAGTAAACAGAATCAACTAAATATCTGGACATCAGTAGCTGTCAATGGAATTGAAACTTACGTATTATACATGTCTTCAGTCATGTATACAACATACAATGGTGTGAAACACACTCATTTTCCACTCAAAAGCAGCTACTGATTAAAGAAATCAGTGTTTTATAGATCACCTACTAAGCCAACTGGGAAAACTGGGTGCTTACTATGAGTTGCAAGGGCTGCACATTAATGAATATTATTCAGTCCTAAAGCTTACGATACATGTGAGTCAAACTGCCTTTTCTCCAAGTCTATTGGCAGTGTACTGTTGCTGGTGGTGAAATTGAGTCTCTATTGGTAAAAACATTTTTGCTGTAAGATATGCAAAGTTTAGGTGCACGATTGAACTGTGCTTTGGTAGTACAAAAGGCTAGACCCTGATCAACGCTTAACTAATATTCACGAGTCAATTTTAACCCAAAAGGAGGTGTATTATGGTCCTCTGCATAAGCATTCAGAATGCAAAGGAGCTTTTCCATGACACAACAAAACAGTGTTCTCTTACTTCAGTGGTGTCACATTAAATGCAACACACACATATTTTCACTTAAGTGCCTCTTCCCCCCATGGAATTATTAGTTTTTATTTTTAATCTGAAATATTCAAGTTATAGTTCCAGAGTGTGTAAGCTGTAAGCTGTAAAAGTAAAACAGCATCCAAGAAGACACCACCACCAAAAAGTATTAAAAAACCCAATATATTTTGAAGGTGTTTTTATATTAGTATTTAATTTCTGGAAAGTTTCCAAGCTGAAATAAATATCGTTACTACCACACTGTTCAACATATTGATGTGGAGTTTGGTTTGCAACTCATTCATCCCTTTGCAAGTCACTGCAAGAAACAACTTCTAAAGAACATGCTTAATTTCCCAGATGTTTGTGTGAAATTACTGTCATTAATCACCATATTGATTATATTTCTTCATTTTTCCAGAATTCCTCTATTTAAAATGTTCCCCTCAAGTGACATGTAGAGGCATCCTTGTTATCCATGATTTGCTGTCTAATTGCTAAGTGTGAGATTCATTCTGCAGTGTTTTTGTGTTATGGTTCATAGATAATTTTTTCTTTGATTTTCAGCATCAGCCTCAAACATTCTCACCATGATAAATGACAAGTGTGACTGCATTCCCTTTGTTTCTACACCGGGAAGTTTTTACTCCATCACACTGACCAGCTTCACACTGCATGTCTTTGCTCACACTTTGATTAAAGTAATAGATTCAGGTTTAAAAGATCCTGAAGAGTTTTTCTATTTGTCATCTTGTTTTGTAAGAAAATATTATCTGTGAAGGACTAATTTTACAAGGAAAATAGGGAGTATTTCAATACTGTCACATTGTCAAATAACTTTGTTCCCACATCTCTTCCAGCTCCTATTTCCCTGGCAGTCTTCACTGTGGATTCACTGGAAATTCTTTTGGAGTGCACTAGCTAGGTCTTTTAGAGATAAACCCTGTCTTTTCTTTTGGGAGGCAGTTATTCGTGGAATCACTCTGGCATATGGAGTAAGATAGCATCATCCCTTCTATATGATCCCAGAAGGTATAACGCTTTCAGGCATAAGGCATGTTTGGAAAATACCTCAATTAAAAAAAGAAATAGGACCCCGCTGCTCACGAGAAGTTCTGTTCAGTTAGAACGATGCGTTTGTAAGTCTTGTTTGGATATGATTGACAACCAGTCAGGCACGAGATAGGCACTAGATTCAGAACTGTAGCAAACTCAGAGGTAAAAGAAAATTAGATCGTTTCCAAGCTTGGCCTAGTCTATCAGAAAATTAGTTTGGGATATTTATCCCAGGAACTTCAATGCCCCTTAAAAGTCTAGCATAGGGCATAATTGCCAATTTTTAGCTGCTAACTCATGCCTCAAGTAACCGCATTAGGGCTCTACCCGACTATGATAGGTTTGTACTCTAGCTGGTGGCCTTCAGAAGTTGGTTCCTCTCTCCATTGACCAGACAGCTAAATTTGGGAGTTAATTTAAGACTCTCTTTCTTTATAAGACATGTAAAAGAAACAAGTTGTATCCCTTTCACCCCTCATCTGGGAGAACAGAGATGCGAACAATAGGAAGATGCTGGGAACAGCAACACTCAGAGATCCCACGCAATTAGAAGAAATGAATCATGTCGGGAACCAGTACAAAGAAAAAGAAAAAAAAAAGAAAAGAAAATATAAAGTAAGCTCAACACATGCTCCTCTGTGTTTAAATATCTGACATGTGTTTGCACACCTGACTGTCCTATGGTTGTGTACTACAATTGGACACTGCCCAGCCATCAACCAAACCTGGGTTTCCCATTTACAAATGTCAGGCAAAGCTACACTGTTTTCAGTTGTGCTACTTCTGGATTTCTTTTGTTTCAGTCATCTAAAATTCAGGTATGGTTAAATTGCTCTTATCACCTATAAGGAAGGTGCCTTTGCTGATTCACATATCGAAATTCATGTGTGCAGAAGAGCCTTTGCCCATTACACAAAGCACAGAGAAGATGCATTCAGTGAGCTACCCCGTATGGACATCAGTTAGCAGGACAGGTCGTAGGTGCGAGCAAGAGAGGCCTTGCAAGAGCAGCGGTGCTGAATACCCTCTGACTGTAATGCTGAATGTCACCCACGGCTTCACCACACATGGCTGTTTGTCCAGCGCTTTGCTTGTATGCTGGCTTACACCGTGTAGAACAAGCTTGTATCTTGCTGAGAAATGTTACTATACTGCGTATACTCAGATCTCTCAGAGGATGAAGGAACAAACGCAGACACAGACCGTATTATGAATGTAATAAAAATATGGAAATGGGGGAAAGATAAACATTCCGTGAGAAATGAGGAAAACGGTAAAGACAAGAGTGTTTACAAAGGGTAGTTCTGAGCTTTGCTTTAGACTTTATGGAAATTAATTTTGACAGTAGAGTTTCTATTTACTTAACTTTTGGGGAAGTCTGGACTATGCACATTCTTCTGCTTGTGTTACTTACCAAGCCCAGGTACAATCAGTAGTTAAAGAGGAAGCAGCAAAATAAATCCAGTATTAACAGTACTGGAAAGTGCCTGGATGCGAGAAGATTTCTCAAATCCTTTGATATGAAAGGGACATTGCCTAATGCCGTAAAGTCCTAATGACCTTTGAAAATGCAGACAGGGAATTGTAATCTCATTTAAATGTTAATTAAAAGAATTGAACTTAAGTTGTTGAGAGCGACAAGAAATTGAAAGTTCTGAAGATGAAATTATTCCTTTGATGGGTCAGACTACATGGCGTTGCACAGTACACATGCCTCTGTTGATTCAGGCTGCAGGAACAGTTCCTTGAGGGACAAAGACTCTCGCTTCACCTCTCCCACCTCTCTCCAAATTACACTGGCACAATCATATGTGCCTGTTTATCTCAGAAGCTCTACAGTTTGTGCAGAGCTTTCTCCTTTATACATAAAAGTAAATATTTTAGAGACTACATGGCGTTGCACAGTACACATGCCTCTGTTGATTCAGGCTGCAGGAACAGTTCCTTGAGGGACAAAGACTCTCGCTTCACCTCTCCCACCTCTCTCCAAATTACACTGGCACAATCATATGTGCCTGTTTATCTCAGAAGCTCTACAGTTTGTGCAGAGCTTTCTCCTTTATACATAAAAGTAAATATTTTAGCGTGGGTAATTTCCCTTCATACTCTTTACATGGATTATTACAGCAATTAGTCCTAGTCTGAAGCCTAGCGATCTCAGGAGTTACTCTAAGGCTGATTCCTTCCATCTGCATAGATCATAAAGTTGTTTTGCAGCTACTTTTGTAGTCTTGTGGCTGGGATGAGGAAGATATCTAGGTGATGGCAACTCTAGCCTAACTGGCACAAGATTCAACTTCCCAGCACGGTGAGATTATTTTTTTGACCCTTGGTGAGTCACCACTGACTAGCTGTTGTAATATGCTATATTAAAATGAGCAGAATTGGCAACACAGAGGTCCATACCCTGAGCACCAAAAATATGATTCATAATAGTTAACCTGTTGAGCAAATTGACAGCTAAGCTCATTAAGAAGCACTGGAGGAGAAAGACAGTGAAGCTCTGCCTCTAGTTTTAGCCATCATCTAGGGGATGAGCTAGACACATCTGGAGCTCCAGGTCATCATCAATGGATTAATTTGGTAAATTAGATGTTTGGAGATGGGTGACTCATTGAAGCATTGTCCCTAGGGTATGGAGACTTCTGGACTCCATAGTCCCCTGAGCTCAAGGCGATCTGGCTCTTCTTAGGAATTAGATGGCTTTCATCAGCTCAGTCTTCTTTCATCTGTGTCTAAAAAAGGAAAATTTAGATACTTAATTTCCAGAGAGCTTTGTCATTCATGTACTTACCCAGAGAAAGAAGAAAGATTTTAAACACTCTATTTCCTCAGTAATTATCAGAATTGTTTTTTCCTCAGCATTCATTTAAAAAATATTATGGCTACTGCTTTGAATCTGATTGTTAACTGCCTCTCCAGTCAATGTGGTTGACTGCATTGCAATTTAGGCACTAAGTTAGATATAAAAGCAAAGACTCTTTGCAGTGGATGTCTCAAGGTGAGTCACTGATAAATTCTTTGAGGATTCTGTGTTTCTTCACACACTAAGGCTGCATTTGTCACAAGTTTCTTCTGAGTAGAACAAGTTTGTTCGTCTCCTTCCCAGGGGCCAGTTGGAGGCTTACAGGGATTTAGTCGTACCTGCTGTCAGTGCCCAGGCGCTGGCAGTGGGGGCTGCAGGGTGGCCTCTGTAAGGCGAGGTCAGGGATGCTCCATGCTGGACACAGCCCATTCCAGCCAGTTCCAGCGAACCCATTGCAGGACACAGCTGAGCCTGTCAACCAAGTGGTTTGTCTCTAGGGAAATGTATTAAAGAAAGAGTGAAAACACTGCACAGGTAGTGAGGAGTGAGGGAAAAAAGTGAGAAACACCCCTGCAATCACCAGGGTCAGAGAACAAGGGAGGCGAGGAGCAGAGATTCCTCTGCAGCCTGTGCAAAAGACTGCAGACACACCAATAGGCACACTGCAGCCTCGTGGAGTACCCTATGCTGGAGCAGGTTCATCCTGAAGGACTGCAGTCTGTGGAGACGCCCACACTGGGACAGGGGAAATGTATGAGGAAGAAGGAGCAACAGAGGGGAGCTGTTATGGACTGAGCAAAACTCCCATTCCCCATCCCCCTTCACTGATTCAGGATGAGAGATATGGAAGGGTCAGGAAAGAAAGAGTGGTGTTGAGCCTGGGAAAAAGGGAGGGGTAAAAGGAAGGTACAGTTTTATTTTGTCTTGGTTTCTCACTATCCAAACAATTTTAAATTGCCATTAAATTATATTCATTTCCCACCAGCTGAGGTTTTTTTTGCCCATGACAATGATTGGTAAGTGACCTCCTTGTCTTTATTTTAACCCATGAGGTTTTTCATGTTTTTTTCCTCCCATGTTCTGTTGGGGAGGGTGAGTGTAAGAGTAGCTATGTGCATTTGGCTGGCAGCCACAGCTAACCTCACCCAGCTATTCTTCAAGATTATATTACTTTATTTGGTGGTATACCTGGCACTGTTTTTCTGGCACAAATGTCTGTGGAGATGCAAATACCTGTATCTGTGTTAATAGTGCAAGAACATGGAGAGGCAAAATTATGTTTCTGGATGTGATTATCACAGTATCATCTCAAGCTGAAATGTCAGTATAAGATGTTAAAGAATATTTGATAGGATGGTAAGTATCAAATTTCTGCCTGAATTAAGTGTTCTGAAGGAATTGAAAAAAGAAATTTATGAATTCTGCTGTATCGTATCTTCCTAAAAATGCCAATCTGCTTCGTGACTAGAAGGTGGTTAAGGTGACAGCATTTTTTTTTTCACAGACCTTTGTGCAAAATCTGAAAAACTGCAGCCAAGTAAAAAAAAAAAAAGACCTGTAAACAGATGGATAAATAGGATACTTGAGAGTGGAATCAGAATTAGATTAGTAACAGAATCATCTACTGGAGTTCTTGGAACATGTAAATAATGATAATTCAGTTGATATACACTTTTCTAGCTTTCCAAAAGGCATTTAGTAATTCTCCATCATTCTTAAAGAAATTTTGCTGTGATAGGAGATGTAAGGTCCTCAGATGGATGAGCAAATTATTAAACTATGGGTAACAAAAGAACGCATTACCACCTTGTTTCCACAATAGAGACATCATAAACAAAACTCATAGGAGTCTCTGCCAGAAACTGTTATTCACTATGTTCATAGATGATCTGGAAAGAGTTATATGACAAAGTTTGCTGATGACACTAACAGTAATAAAGACAAGGAATAAGTGTTAATAATTGTAAAAAGAAAAGCTGCACAATACTAAGGGAATTGGAAATGAAATGGAATATAAATGAAATTATGTACAAGTGAAGAACATATATAAAAACAAACAAAATTCATATATATACTGATGTTTCCTGAGTCAAGTATTAGTGTTTGAGAAAAGCTCTCAGTAATATGAGAGAGTGTTGGCTCAATACATTGTAGCAATGAAGAAAAGCAAATGAGATGTTAGAAGTTGTTAGGAATGGATAGACAACAGAGCAAAATAATAATAATAAAATCATTATGCCATATAAATCCATTACATAGCTACATCTTGAATTCTTGTTGAATTCTTGTCTTATAGCAGCAAGGTAATGGTATTGTATAATGTATCTGTGTTTGGATAGAGGCTACAAGGATGAGCAAAGTTATCAGACATTTCTATTTTGTAAGAAATAAATACATATAAGTGGACTCTAAAACTATAGCTGAAGGAAAACACAAAATCAATCTAAAAACTTGTTATATGCATAAGTGTATAGGAGGCTATTTTTCACTGTCACTTATAAGTAAGTAAATTAAATGAAAGTAACAGGTGGCAGGCTTAAAGCCAAAGTAGATATTTTACACAACACAGAGGTAAGATGGTCATCTACTTTTTATAAATTATCATAGACTCTGAAAGTTGGCACATACTCAAGAAGTGAATTGACAAATGCAAAGCAGTGAAATCTCTTTAGAGCTACTCAGTACCACCACCATGGGCACAAGGAGTCCTCCGGACAGCAGCTGGCACACAGATGCAGGACTGTGGAAAAGAATATTGAGTTGGTAAACAAGCAGCATTTGTTATAATTGACTTGACTCAGTGAGGAGTAAATTACAAAGCTTCCCACTGCTTAGGGTAACTGAGACTTCTAATATAAATGTGAAGTGTCTGTCTGTATTGAACCTTGTATTTCACATCAACCTATATATTAGTAGATACACTTCATACCAATATTTTAATAGGTAAGTGGATGTAGTTCTTTTCTGCCTCTTCACTGAAACCAGACACAACAGTAATCAACCACTTGGGAGATGATGAGTTTTGGGATAATGATCCTGAAAATATGTCTTTGAGAGCTATCATAACAGTCATGCTCAACATTAGTAGTTGAACCTTTACACAGATGAAGGCGTAATCTGAGACAAGTAATCCTGTGTGTCATATTATGACAGTGTCCCTGATCTTTACATCATCAGGATTTCTACTGAGTATGTCTTCTGTGTGCTGGTACTCAGTGACTTTTGAAAAGACTGACTTAGAACTCTGAGGGCAGCTGAGTACTACTATATTAAAAACTTAATATTAATCCTTGGAATATTTTTCATATATCTTTTGCCTCCTTAACACAGTAAGTTAATCAGTATGTGCTCAGCTTATCAGCAACTCTGTAAAAAAAAAAAACAAAAAAAACAAAAAAAACCAAACCAAACCAAAACAATGTGTGTATATATATATATATATGTAAACAACCAGCACAAACAGGAAGGTTAAGTAAAACCTATGTACCTGATGTACAGTTTGCAATGAATGAGTGATTTTTCATATTTTCTAAAGAGAAGGAAAGATTTTTCCCTAAGGTGTAAGGAAATAATTCAAGATACGTGATGCAGAAAGTGGCTGATTAAAGAAGCCTTTCTCAGATGGCTTCCTTAGAGATCATCACTTTATAAGTAAGTCTTAAAGCAAGATTACATTGTTTTTAATGGATTTCATATCCCTTAATGGATTTAACAATTGTGATAAGATGTGACCACCATACAGTATCTTGCTGGCCCTTGGGAGCAAGCAAAGTAACACAGCAAATTTTGCCTAGAGATTTTGCACTGGGGTTTCAGCAGTTGTTGCCTCCATAGTTAACAGCTGTTCAGTTCTTTCACAGTTTTTCATAAACAAATGGACAAGGAAATGTCAAGATGGATCTGGGATGTGAATAACAATTTTAAGAGTAAAAGAAAACTTTGACAATCAAATTGAAAGTCTTCCCTTCAGTGACAAGTAAAGAGTTTGTTCTGATGTTTCATATACTTGCCAGTATTTTGAATGCGGCAAAAGGAAAAGTGATTTTGTCAGCAGCTTACATATTACTTACATAGATACAAGATAGAACAATAAAATAAAAATCAAAACAGAATGAAAAAAAATAGCTGACGAAAGAAATAGCACTAACATTGTTTCCCTTCCATCACCATTTCTTCCCCTTTGAGTACCCTGGGAAGATAAAAAGAAATGGGTTCTTTACCAATAACGCTTGGCCATGAATTTTTGATATGTAACAGAAAACACTTTCCACTCTATTTGTAGAGTGCTAAATTGATTCCGTGCTTTGGATTTTCCTCTGGGCACTTTTGAGGACAAGAATTTTTCCCCTTGTAGTTGGACAATATGGTATCAGAACTGCATTTCGCCTTCTTTAAGAGATTCAGAGGATGGCCATGCTAGGAACAGGACTTGGGCAAAAATGCATCTGTGCTTTTAGTAGTGTCAATGAATGTGCTGGATGTTTAATGTGTTGGATATGTTGGATGTTTAATATGCCTCAGATCCAACCATCTGTCAGGTTGAAGGTCAAAGAAGAATTGTGTCTGCTTCCAGATCAAGTTCACAGAAACCAGTGGCTTTTTGGAGGTCTACACCATAGTGTGTGATATGTCTCCTTCGGAGGAGTTTTCATCTAATTAACTTTCCATTAATGTACAAAATAGGGGAATTGACACCCTGATTCTGCATTCTGGTGTCTACCCCCTCTCTCTCTGTCATATTGATTGCTTTTAGTACTCTCCACACAAGTTTTGTGTTTAGATTTGCATTTCTGGAGGCCTCTAGGGGTTCTGGTAGTCCTGGGGGCTCCTGAAAGGAGGAGTCAGGGTAAGGCTGCTTATGAGCCTGGTGCCTGCAGCTCCCTCCCTCTGCATGCAACATGTGATTCAGAAGGTTCCCCTAGGAATCTGATCCAAAGTGATGCCGAATCTGATGAACTTCAGAAACAAAGGGAGTTATTGTTCTCAGCCAATCAGAGCCAAAGACCTGGCAGAGTTCTCCTGGCCCAGTCCTCAAGAGCCTGCCCAGGTTTGGACCCTAGTGAGGTCAAGCAGGTACCCCCAGTACACATACCCACTCTTACGTACATGCTCATACAACCAATCGTCAGTGAAGTAACACAGACAGGAGAGCAATGCCCTCACAGGCACTATGTGGCCACAGACAGCACTCCACAGATGTGATTCATACCAATTGCCTGATCCTGTTCTCACCTTCAGAATAATCAGCTTTAAAATTTACTGACAGAGACCACACTCTTGCGCTCAGAAATGGGAATTTCTCATGGCTGGCTCTGTCCTAGGGTCCCTCTAGTATCTGCCCCCAGTCTCCTGAGTGTCTCCAAACCCATGGCCTCTCCAATAACTGGCTCCCATACGTATGGTGTGACTTGTCTCTGGCATCTTGCACATGTAAATAGATCCCTCCAGGAGCTGGCCTTAGACAGACTACCCAGCAGCTGGCCCCAGGCCCCAGTGTCTCCAGTTGCCAGAACCACCTCCAATAAGCCCCATTGTTCCACAGTCTCTATCTTCCATAGCAGCCACTTAAACTACTCTTCCTACTTGCCAAGAAGTCCAGCTTCATTCTCACTAACAGGTCCCATTCACACGCAGAGCACACTCTCATAGAAAAACACTTAGCAGAAGGGTTTAGTAAGAAGACTCAACAGGCTGTGTTGATGTGCAGGGCTTACCCAGCCAAGTGCGCCAGGCCAGTCACTTGTTTACTAACCACTTTCTTTGGCCCTTCTCCTAAACATCTCATAATAAACTTCACAATCTCACAAGCCCCTTCAAATATTCCATAATATGGTTCTTTTCCTCTCATGAGACTCAAGATGATCTTGTTTCCCCCTTTGTATTAGTTACAAAACATCCAGATGAAACTCCTCAAGGCTTTCAATGGTTCTGTCCATGGCCTGTCTCAGTCAGGCACCTGAGAGCTCTGGTCTTTGCTATTGTCTCTGTCACCTATGGCTCATTAGGGTATGTGCATCTGGGTGTTTAATTTATTACTTTTCATGTCTCTTCTCCTAATCTTTTGTGTTGAGTACCCACCAACAAGGTATACTTACAAACTAAACATCTACACTTCCACATATTCCAGTTTCATTAGAGACTATTTCCTATTTCTCCTCTTCATGAGAAATTAGCAAAGAAATTGTAGCAACAACAATCTGTGCAAAACTTCCTGCATTTCAAAGCTTTGTTGGTGATCCTTAGCCCCTGTTACGATTCCAGCAAAGGTTCCAGGAATGCTGATTATGAGATGACCATGGCAGGGGGGTTGGAACTAGAAAATCTTTAAGGTCCCTTCCAACCCCAACCATTCTATGATTCTATGATTATGTTCAAATGTTGTAAATGTCTGAATCAGGTACAATAACTAACAGGAAGAAGGGTATGCTTTACTATCTATGAAGTAAGTAGCAGCTGATTTTCAATGGATAATTAAAACTGTTCACATGTACTTAAGAGGAGAGAGAAGTCTCAAACAAGTATACATGTACTGAGCCCTTATAGCCCCAGCTGTGTGAGACATTTAAGCAGGATTAGATCCCTTTCAGCAGGGAAATTCAGCTTACATGCCTGTGTGCATTTAAATACTTTCCTAAACGGTGATGGGCTTCTGAGTTTGGATCCACTTGCCTGAAGTATGTGGTTGCAGTGGAAAGGGACTGATCAACAGTAAAAAGCCATGATGTGTGTTGTATTGAAAGCAGTGATCATCTCATAGTCACCTAGAACCTTCTCGCAGAATTTTTTTTATTAATTAAAATATGATTCATAAAATTGAGATAAGGCAAATATCTCTTCTGAGATTATTATATACCAAGCAAAAGTTATTATGTCTTCAAGTTAATTGTTAGCAACTCTAATGCTTTCAGAATGTTTTCTTTTTCCTCACTATATCTACAAACTACCAATTTAAAATTACTAAATGTATTGTAAACATCACTAAAAGCATCAAATAACTTTAAATAAGCAATTCAAATAAGCAATTTTTGATGCAAAATTGCATCAAATAAGCAATTTCTGTGGCTTGGGAGGTATGCAAAGAAGAATAATCATCAGCAGGACTATTTGTCAACTTCTCTCTCTGCATCTCAGGGGGGTGCTACATACTACATTAGATGAACAAATACATTGTCAAATAGAGACAGAGGGGGCGGCTGCCTTCATAGTCTATTCTTACTACTACTATGGCTGGAAGGATTGAGGTAGAAGATGTCTTTTTTTCTGTACAGGATGGCCTGTCTAACCATGGGAGTGAAAACTGTGAAAAGCCCCAGGAAGTGGCTGATAATTCCCTGGTTAGTGTGTCTGTCATCTGTCTGACATCACCCTTGCTGCCACATTCAAACTGGGGCTAATTGATCTCTCAGGTGGATTTGGGAGTCCTTTTCACACACAATATTACATCCACGTTCCTGTCTTGTCACCTGAAATTTTTGAAAGGTGGGTGAGCATCCCAAAACCTGAAATATATTACAATAGGTATGTAGCCAAATTTGAATCCACTTTTTTCTCAATCACTCACACCATTAAGATTTTTTAAATGAAACATAAAGAAGGAAGTTGGGAGAAAGGTCTTATGTATACTGATATTTAGAATAATAATAATATCCAAGTCATAGGTATACCTACAGCCTTATAGAATAACAGAATATGTTCCATATATATTTTTTTCTGATCTCTTGCAAGGCATACCATGGAAATATTTTGTGTTCCTAATAACCAAAGTTTAAACTTCAAATTTAAACATTTTATTCAAACAGAATTATGTAGTCCATGAATCTGCTTTTGTGAAGTGCATGCAAAAATAATTTTCTTTCATATTCTGTATTACTCTGAGATTTCTTGGAACCTGAAAGTGTCTAGGCCTCTGGAACTCATCGTAAATTTAACAGTGACACATTTAGACTAACTTCCCCTGTTGGAGCCTCCTCAGTTAACAAACATCTTCTAAGTCTTCCTAGAGCATATACCTTTGAGTTTCAGAATGTACGTTTTCAGTCCCACTAGAACACAGAACAAAGATCTCCTTTCACTTGGATGCTATTGAAAGACCTTTCAGTTCTTCCATCAACACTAGGAGTAGCCAACCCATGTGGCCAAAGAACTTTTTCCTGTGCCTGTTGGCAGCAAGATAGAGATCATAAAAAACCCTATTATCAGTAAACATAGTCTTTAATTTTTTTTTTTCAGGTTGTGGATCATTATGTAAGATGTCAGTTGTACATGTGAATGCACTACTGTTCTTGCTCTGAAAAGCATGATGTTATAATAAAAAAAGGATATTTCTCAGTCAGTATTTCAGAGCCTAATTTATAAACCTCAGCTTCCGTGACAGAAGTACAGCTAAAAGCATTAAAATGACATTTTATGTACCTTGTCATTTTAAGGCAACCCTATACAGGAAAGATTCCAAGAGATATATATGGAGTCCAATTCCCACTTAAATGGCTGCAAATTGAAATTTTCACACATCTTTGTGCCTACTTAGGACCAATTTTTCCCATCCTCTAGATTCCCCATTTCTAGAGGGACATTTTATCTCAAGTGTGCATGAATATTATAATCTTACAGATGGTTTTGTGCAATTCTGAATGTGTTAAAATAATTTGAGATGTTTCAGACAGGTGTAGACAACCTGCAACTGGTATGGGGAGATATTGCAAAAAAAAAGAAGTTCTTAGGATCATATACCTTAGTCTGTTTTCTGTTTGTTTGTTTGTTTTGGTGGTTGTTGTTGTTTTGCTTTTTGGGGTTTTATTTAGGGTAAGGTTTCTAACATCTCATTTTTTTAACTTATGAGAAGGTATACATTCTTCAAAAATAATCAGTCACTGTAATATAAAATCTTTTTCCTGCTATATAAGCTCAATTCTGGAAAATTTAATTGAACAAGTAGGCATGAAAAATACTACAGCTAGCTTTCTGACATTTTTAGTTTAGAAAAACAGTCACAGAACTGCTAAACTCTACTTCCAGTAAAGAAAAAAGATCAGTATGCAATACTTCAGATACTGCCAGCTGAGAAGAAGCTCAAAGAAAAAGTCTTCCACTTCTTTTAAGTGGCTTCATAAATGAAGTATGTCTATAAAAGCCTGTCAGTGAATATTGTTTCACTGCAGATGCAATGATAAATGACACTGAAAGTGAGTTTCAGGATAAAGCTATGGATTTTTTTTTTGCAATTGTACAACAGTTAAGTAAAAATATTTAAAATCTTGACATTGCATCTGAGGTTAAGTGTGAACAGGCTCTGTTTTCCTGAATTACTTAAAGAAGTCCAATTGCTTTGAATGCTAGTGATTTGTATTGTGCCCTGACATAATAGGGTCTGGGAACAGAGAGTTTTGGCAATTTATGTTTATCTAAGATAACTCATGAATTATCTTTAATTTCCTTTTCTTTGTCTCTCCTGGCAACTGCATTTTAATTTTTAAACATGTTCTGCAGAATGAACAAAAGCTCCTTAACAGAGAGATAGCAACACAAGAGTAGCTGGTTGAAATTTGAGCTCAGTATATACTTCATTATTTTAAGTAAAGAAATTTAATATGGTTATTTCACATAATCAAAAAAAAAAAAAATACTGGAACAATTCTTGGCTTTTTAAATAACTTTACCTCATAATATCAGGTGAAAAATTCACCCCACTTAGCTATTGATAATGGTAGATATTGCTGTGTCTCTCTAACAAATGTAGTCTAAATGCCAACCTGTTCATCTGCCTTCATCATACTAATCTGATTTGGGGACTGGTTAAACTAAACCCCCAAATTAGGCCCTATAATAAACAGCCCACTATCAAACTTATATTTGTGTAAACTTACTTTATTAGAAAAAGTATAGAACTAGAATATAACTCCAAGATTCACATTTTTACTTAAATACAAAACTGTCACAGCAGCACCAAATTTAAAGTGGATTTTTTTTTTCTTTCTCTTAGCTCAGATGAAATTTTGCTATGATAGAGGTCTAAGAACATCTGCCATCAGCTTTAAAATGCTTGCTGTTATCTTCCTGAAAATGAACCTTTTCTTTGGTTTGCTTCCTAAACAAACTTCAGGAAATCCAACAAGCACGACAATTTTCCTTGAGTCTGAGAATAACAGGTCAATTCATTTTAATGGGTTCTTAGCTGCCTGCTAAAACTGAAGCTCCTCTGATTCTGGGAAGAGTGGGTATGTAGTATAAATGAGTAGTGTTTACTTTCTTCTCAGTGGAGAAAGCCAGGCAAACCAGAGTGTAAAATAAAAGGAGGTGAATCACTGCGATGGTCATCACCACTCCTACACAACAGAAAAAGGCTGATTTACCAGAATTACAGGCAATACATCCTTGACACCTGTTCAGTTCCTGTTTATTTTGTGTTTCTGAAAATTCAGTCACTTCAAAGCTCCTGCTTTTTTAAAGCTAACTTTTAGCAGTATTTGAACATATGGTAGAGATTTCTGTGAGAAAGAATACATTACCATGCATAGTTAGATGACTGGTGACAGTGTAATAACTTAAGTTAGAGGTAAACAGAATCATGGAATCACAGAATGGTTTGGGTTGGAAGGTAGCTTAAAGACCAGACTCTTTCTTGGGTTTAGGAAATATTTACAGGGCTTCTGGATGGAGCTAGGCATGATGTTCATAGTGTTAAGAGAAGGCAAAGCAAAAGCAAAAAATGTTGCACTTCTGTGAATCCTTAACTTATTCAGTGATGCTTATGTCTTATAACACTTTTATTAAAGTGATTGACAACAATTTTTGTATTTCTTCATTTTGGTTATCCTTTGGCGCTGGATTAATTTAACATATTTTGTGTGTCAAGTTTAAAGTAGCTATCTAGATTCTTTCCAGAGTTGCTGTTTTGCCATAGACAGACCCAGAAGGAGATAAAAGCATCCCCTTTATGGACAGACTTCCCATAGCAAAAAAGATTGCTGTTTATTTTAGGTGCTTACTTTGTGATGGAATGTACGGAAAGATTTTACATCTTTTCATTGATCCTACAGGAAGTCTAATCCTCTACAGAGCCTTCCTGACCTGCTTATTTTTGATGGATATCAATGTCAGTTAACAGGGTATTGTCCCCATATTCCATTTTGCTAAACAGGGAGAAGAGGGAAGATGTGCATATTGAATCTATATTGTACTTGAAGTTCTGAACCAAATTATAGTGTGATTTGGACTTGAAAATAACCTGCTTTTTTTCCTTTGTTCCAGTGATGAGAAAAATAATAATCTCACATGTTATCATATGCCCATGCTCATATATTTCTTTAGAAACTAGGTATTTGGAGGAGAGGAGGAAACAATTTATTCAAAGAAAATTGTAATACTAAATTTAAGATCAAATAAAAATGTTTTCATTGATCTTGTTTACATGTTGTGTCTATTGGCTGAGGCATGTGAGTGTGTGTTTGATTGTCAATGATTACTCGTTTTAAGAGCAGAGGAGATTACTCGTTTTAAGAGCTGTTTATGACAAACAAAGACATTTTTTGGACATTCTGTAGTATACTGTAAAGGACTGAAAAAGGGAAGGTGCCCAGAATCAACTTTAATTTTTATTTTTATTCTCCCCAAGAAGTTAATGTATATAAAATGTCCTTTTGGCTTGATTTTTTTTTTTTCCCCCCAGGTGCAGTCTTCATCTCTGTAATGTAATAAGAGTGGAGGACTATGGGATAGCTTGAATTGAAAATTACTGCCTAATGTCTTTTAAATGAGAAAGTCGTATTATATGACCTTGTCTTTCAAACTATTCTGAGAATACGAACCAAGGTCTGTTTCAAACAAGAGAATACGAATGCCAAAGAGAGACAGGACACACTGCTTGCTGTTCCTTGTAATGACAGTTTTATTTTAAAATCAGAGAAAATCTAGTGATCAGAAAGATAGATGTAAAATAAAGGAGTTCAAGCATACTGCAGCTGAGCATTACCCCAGAGAAGCCATCAGCAGGCACTGCCTTGTAGCTGGCACATTTAAACTTCCAGTGGAGAGGGCTAATTGAGAGGTGTGTTACACTACGCATGTGGAAAGAGTAGACTGATCCCATCAGGTGAAACAGCAAGTGCTGTACCACAACATTTATGATACATAAAGGAAACTTCTTACATGTCAGCTGCATTCCTCTGGCAGCAAAATAGGGAGGGACAGATCCACAAAGGAAGGAAAATCATGTCAAGGCCAAGGCCATGAAATGTCAAATAAATTTAAACACCTGGGCAATAATCATATAAGTAGATATGTTTCCCATCTTACAAAGCAGAAAAAGTGACTTTACCAGATTATCTGGGTGGAAAGCTGGTGTTTATCTGTACAGCAAAAAGTAATCTAAAAGTCTGAAGTAAAGTATAGGGCTTTATGTTGTTATGGATTGTTGAGGAAACTATTTATACTTGCCTTGCCCAAGTAGCCTCATTTGTAAGTCAGTTAGTCTCCTATTGAAAAAGATGTGGCATACTTGCACATTCCATTTGGGAATATACCTGGCATATACAAAGAAAAATTAACTTCCTTTATGCCACTGGTGGCTTTGCATGGGGTCAGCAGTACATGTTCAGTACCCAGGATATCTTTAGTGGTAAAAGCTTAGATGCCTAAGGAATTTAGGTCCCTTCAGACTCAGCTGTCAGCACATGAAGTGCATTATGGGTGTTTATATTTTAATGCAAGTGTCTGAGGTGGCATCTAAATATTTAAGCCCTTGTGAGGAGTGATTTTCTTGTGAATTGTCTGAGTTATAATAATTAGTAGTTGTATATGCAAATCAATAACTTTTTCAATTCTAATGTTCAGGTAGGGCATCTAAATCCCTACACAGACAGCTGAATACAGAGCCTTAATGACTGGCATTTAGCTCCCAGTTAATCAAGTTCTCATCATGTAGTAACACCAATTAGTCATTAAGGCAATGCTATTAAAGGAGGGTCATTTAAATGATAACATCACCATATGCTTATGATTAAATATTTTATTACATTAATATGATGAAAGAAAAACAAATCACAAATTTTATTGACAAAGGTTAAAGCTCTGGTCTTGCACTTCGACTTTAGTGATTTTAAATCAGAAACCAGAATGATAAAAAAAATACATGACATATTTAAAAAGGATTTAGAACTCCATGTCTCAGAATGTCATTCTGAATGGAGAACCATCTACTTTTCTAATTTACCAAGGGCCCATGGGGATCTATTTTTGGTTGTACATTCCTTAAAGTTTGCCAGTGACATGGAAGACATAAAACCATTAGTGATAAAATTTGCTGTTGACTAAGATTGAGGGAGTGGTAAATACAATGAAGAATACAGGTCACTAATGTAGAAAGCTGGATCATTTTGTGAATTCGGCACAATCCATATGATTGTGTCTCACCAATTTTAAGGGAATACAGCTGGGAGCAAAGAATGTAGCCTGGGCTTCCAATATGAAAGCAGCCTGAGAAAGATCATGGTGGAGAGTCAGCTGAATGTGAGCTTCCAGAGCAACACTCCAGTTTGCAGTGACCATATACAGACAGCTCAGTACTGAGTAGTAGTAGGAAGCATCTGATACCACCATCAGTGAGTATTACTGCTGTTGCGATGGGAGTTGTACCCAGCTTTGGTACACGGTTTTTCTAAAAAGAATGTTGGTAAATGGGATGTGATCCAGAGAAGCAAGAAAACAATTAAAAGCAAAAGTTAACAGAACATTGAAGAATATAATATTCAAGATTGAGGCTGGTCACAGGCCAGTGTTTCTTACACTTTCTTCCTCAGGCAACTTTCTCATAGTAATCTCCATCGAATTACACCAACTTCCTTTAAATCTTTCTTTCTCTTATATCTAGACTCTTCACAGCCTTTTTCCCTCAGTTTTATTTCAGTAGTCCTCTGGTTGCTTTTTGAGATTGTTAATTATTCAAGCAAAGCCTTCCTGGTGGCCAGATAAGAAAAGCCCTTTCTTACTAGCGAGACCTCAGCTATAATCCTTAGTCTCTTGTCAGCTCCCATAGTCAGAGGGAACATTTTTCCAACATACTTTCCTGTCTTTTACTTAAAGGTAGAGTGACCTACAAGCCTATCACTAGGAATCTAGTACGAAAAGTAGATATAAAATTAAGATAGATATGCCCTAAAACATCAGAATTACTTCATGGAGAGGGTAGTGAGGCACTGGAACAGGTTGCCCAGAGAAGCTGTGGATGCTCCATCCCTGGAAGTGTTCAAGGCCAGGCTGGATGTGGCTTTGAGCAACCTGGTCTAGTGGAAGGTGTCCCTGCCCATGGCAGGGGGGTTGGGACTAGATGGGCTTTAAGGGCCCTTCCAACCCAAACCATTCTGTGAGTCTATATGTTTCAGAGCACTGGTTTAGTCTAGTCTGCTTTACATATAGATCATCAGTTAATTTCTTCTGGAAATATTCCCATTCCTAGTTTTCTGGGGTGTTTTTTTAAAAAAGTGAGCAAAACCAGCTTTTCATTGCAAAATAAAACAGGTAAGACCAGAGAGTAGATCCAAAATATCTCCAACAACTTCACAGAGAACATGAATCTCCTTTCACTTGTGTATATTGAAGCTACAGCACAAACCCCACAAAAGCTCACTGTAATGCAGTGGATACAGCCAAATAGTGTGTGGGCGAAGTTAGTGGGGTGGTGGGGTCATGGGAGATTGCAAATATTTAATGAATTAAAGAAATATTGACTTTGTTACTGAATGAATTTGTCACAGATATATAAGTATCAGAATACTGGCTGAAATGTGAAGTCACACATGGTCAGGAAAAATGTAGCAAATTCTTAAGAAAGTATCTGCAGCAAATGATTCCATTTGGCCTGAGTTTCATCTGTTATCCTGAGAGTGTACCCGGGGAAAGAAAAAACAGGCTCAGACTACTACAATCATAAATAAATAACAATGATAGTTCCCATTTAATGTGATTAACATTTTCCCAGACAGATTTAGTCTTTTTCTTCCTTTTCAGCCCATCCTTGAAACCGGTATCAAATCCCCTCTCTAACACCTACACAAGAAAACTGAGAACACTAATATGAAAACCCATACCACCTGTGGTGGTACGTGGTACTGCACCTGGGGACTTGCAGTAAAAGCACCCACCTGGAACAAAGGAGAGAATAGAAGCAGAGAATGTGCCCCACTCACACACACGGTGAGGCTTCAGGTGTAAGTAGAAGTCTGAGAGTTCTGCGTGCAGCAGTTTGATTACACTATGCTGAGTATCTGATGTTAGTCCTTTCACTTTTCAGCTTTAAATTAGAGTTGTTTGCTGATTTATTAGCCCTGGATTATTACTTTCTGTATATTAATCTGTCACTGTTATTTTATTCCATTTTAACCCAGGACTTCATCCAGTTATCCTTTATATGCGTATTGATTTTATCGTAACTGTTGTAAGGGAGCTCTGATACATAAGAAAAATCAATGTATCCTAATCTTTTTCTAAAATACAGTTTCACTATTTCCCAACAAGGAGACTTTCTTTTTTCCAGATCCCATACGTGTTTTCTGATTCCACCTTCCTGGACATCTCAAGTTGGTTTGTTTATGTTCTGTTAGAGCAGCAGGTGGTAAAATTTGGAAGAGAGATCTGTAATTAAAGAGAGAGTCAAAGATTTTAAACAGAAAATGACCATATCCTTCCTTGAGTAGTTTTGTGATGAGAAAATTAGGATTTTGAAAAGAAAACAACCTAGATTAGTCCCAGTTTTGGTACACAAACCTACCTACCAAGATGTTCAAGCAGTGAATAGAGCATCTTGTTACACTTGGCTTTGTCAAATGCTCAAGTAAGGCCATTGTGTCTAAAAACCCAAATCTTGTTCTGCTTACATGTCCAGGATGTCATCTTTTGAATTTTCAAAACAAACCCCTGATAAGAGAATGTTTCCTACAGATGGCAAAAAGGTCTTTAATGCTGTCTCACAAAAAAAATATGGTACTTAAAATCATGATCGTTGCTAAAAATGGTTGTCCTCTTCTGGAACTGTAGGGTGGAAAGACATTTTTTTTCTGTAACTGTGGATGAAATTCTGGACTTAAACTCAGTAGACTCTTACATTGATTTGAGTGGAGTGAGTCCTTGACAAGTCATACTGAAAAACAAGTATATATGTGTATATGGTTAATATGAGTATGTAAGAGTATATACTGGAAAGAACTTCGAGCTTTTTTTAATAATGGAAATAAAATGTACAGTAACAACAACTAATCTGAAACTGAAGACAGTTACTGTGATTCATAGTTGGAAATGTGGATATTGTTTGGCTTTGGCTCAAAGGTAGCAAGCATGCACAAGTGTTTCTTCAGATCTCTTAAAATACAAACATGGAAAAAACATAATCTTTGTGACTGCTGGAAAGGTAACTCTGCATATAGAAGAGGAACTGGTTCTGCTATGTGTTCTGTAGCTGTGAAAATGTGCAGGTAGGAATGAATTGACTATTTCTCCCATAAGAAGTTGTCTTCTTGAAAGTGCAGACTGAGGGAATGAGCTTTTATCAGAAGGAGGGAGAGGCAAGTTTATTTTGGAAAAGATCAGAGCAAATTTCATTTTCATAGCTGTATACACTGTATGGAGTAGGATTTGTAGTGCCAACAATGTTAAGCAGGAAGATGACACATATGCTGTAGAAAATGTTGGGGAAAAAGAAAGGCTTTAGCTCTCCCTCCCCTTCCCCAGACTTGAGTATCTATCTTTCCTAGTCTTAGGGCAATAAATGTAGAAGTAGCTGACCTAAGACTCAAGATATTATTAGCATGGCTATGTGTCATGTTTTATCCCAACCAGCAGCTAAATTCCAAACAGCTTCTCACCCACATCCCCCCTCCTCCAGTGGAAGAGGAGAATCGGAGGAAAAGACAAGGAAACTCATGGGCTGAGATAAGAACAATTTAATAATTGAAAGTAAATTAAATAAAATAATGATAACAATAATGTGACAATACTAATAGTACTATTAATAATATGTTATTAAAATAATAGAAAATAAAATAATGATACAGTTGCTCACCACCTGCCAAACGATGCCCAGACAGTCCCTGAATAGCGAGAACCAGAGCCCAAATGACTGAGCCCTGCGCTGCCTGGCCAAACCCCCATCTTATATACTGAGCATGATGTTTGATGGAATGAAATACCCCTTTGGTCAGTTTGGGTTAAAATTTCCTGTCTGTGTCTCCTTCCAGCTTCTTGCAGTAAAGCCGTTGGGAAACATAGGTGCAGCATCAGAAATTGAAAAAGTCCTTGACTAGGTACAAACACTCCTTAACAACAACTAAAACCATCAGTGTTATCAGTACTCGGAGCAAATCCAACACATAGCCTCATACTAACTGCTGTGAAGAAAGTTAACTCTGTCCCAACTATACCCAGCACACTATGTCTAACCCAGGCTTTTCACTTTCAAGAAGAGTGCCCTAAACACTAGACCTTCACACACACTTTATACTTTCTCAACAGAAAGTAAGCCATTCACTAGAAAGTCATGTGTGGAGCCAATGAAGGGGTCCAAAAGATACAGTATTATTTTATGAGGAAAACATTCTTGCAGGAGAGGGAGAAAGAAATATAAATTTAATGTTTTATTGCAAGGCATTTTGTGTATTTAAATTCCTACCTTTAACATGCTTTGCCACTCATGTCTCAACATGTGCCCAGTGCTAAAGAAGATACCACTCTGTGACCCTTTCAGTGCTTCATCCCTGTAAGTTTAGCAGTCACCTAAAACCTTTAGTAGTCAAGTGTATGCTGCACTTCTTGCCTAGTTACTTACAATATTTTTAGCTGTTGTTATTAGAGCTGTACATTACACCCCAACACCGCATATCAAAATAAATGAGAAAAGGAAAAGGAAAATTGCACTTATTTGTAGTGGAGATAAATGTTTTTTGTTAGGGAAGCAGAATCTACATTTTGGTGTATGAAGGGTTGTTACAAATAACAATATGTACACATACTAAAACCTTTCCCCACACACAGTCTCACTTCACCCACACACTCTGGCTGCTCAGTAAGTAATTGTATTTCATTAAATTCAGCTTCAACAACTTGACTAAATCCTGATGTTCTTCCTCATACCAAACTCCTCTTTATTTGATAGTAATTCAGCTTTTCTAAGACTGAAAATCTGTGTTTGTGTTTTGGGTTTTTTTGTTGGTGTGTTTTGTTTGTTTGTTTTAATAATGTTTCTCATTTAATAGTACAATGGGTACAACATAACTTCTGTGAATATGAAAAAAGACAGCAACTGGCTGTATGGGGAATTTTCAAAGCTCCTAGTATAAGTATTATTATGTAAATTTAGAATTTGTTGTGAGATTATTTAGGAGGTCTGTGAGCCCTTTAGCAGTCAAATACGTAGTGATGGTTGTCTACTAAACGTGCCAACAAATTCTTCTTTGAACATTAGGCAAGGTTTCCAGAACAGATCTTTCCTAATTGAATGAATTGTGACAGAAATGCAGTCAGATCCACAGGCAGATTTAGGTGTGGAAACATTACATGTTACCACACAAAACATTTATGTGTCAAGCATCTAATGAAATTCATTAATTTAAGATAAGCATTTAAATTCTTGAGGTTATTTCTAGTCTGCCTAGTAGTGGGGATTCACAGCACTCATAGGCTAAGCAAGATGTCATCTCAACTAGCTTGTAGAAAATAATGTTGCAATGCTGTAGCAACCGAAATGTAGCATAGCTCAGCCTGAGACATTACAAGTAAAAGTAATTTAATTTTAAAGTAAAACCTATTTCATTCATTAACACTTGCACTCTCTTGCACACATACTCAAACCCAATAAAACCTATATATCCACGTAGTCCATGTAGCATGCAGACTCCAAGGCATGTGTATTCAGGTGGTCTGAGCAGAATTCCTTGTGATGACACAGGAGGCAAAGAATCTAATTCTCCTCATACCTCCTGGCATTGTCTTGTGTTGCTTCTGAATACCTTTTTGTCCTGTAGAAGTTGACAGTCTTTCCATTCTTTCACATCTTTGTGAGTAATGAGAATTTCCTCGCCATCCTTTGTCTTTCAGTCTAGTTATCCTAAGCAGTTGCAAGTAAATATACTGGGATCCTCTTAATCTGGGTGAAACCAGCATATGACATTCTTGCAGTCATTTTTCTGACTGGTGTTTACTCTTCCCAATACCTTATGCATTCATGTTCAAAGAGGCTTGAGCGTGCTTAGTGTGGAGATATGTATATCAATGTGTGGTTATCTGTGAATATCAAGCCAGACTAGTTAATAAATAGGGTAAATGGCCTGGGAAACAGGTATTGAAATGGCCATAAGTGGAGGCTGGACACTGGAGAGACCAATAAATACACTAGTTGGTTGCTGGAGGGACCAGGAGGACCAAGCCAGCTACTGGGCTGACCATGAGATAAAGGGTTCGAATGAGGGACCCATTTGTATATGTGTGTGTCAGTGCGTGAGGCAACAGGAGGTAAAAGGATCCCAACACAAGTTACTTGATAGGCTGAGTGGGGTTACAGACCTTGGGGCTCCTCTATCCGCCTGCAAACAACTGGGGAGGGTGCAGTCCAAGAGCCAGTTCCACAGCAGGACCGAGTGTCTAGGCCATAGAGGGATCCATACCGTAAGCATGTGCGCATTTCCACTAAGAGGTTTCCATCCTGACGGACTGGAGAGTAGAACTGGAGGAGGCCTCTCGTGCTGCCTGCACTTGTCAAGTGCTGTGTTTGCTGTCTCTGCTAGCTGGCGTGGCTGGCCCTGTGGATATGCACATTGTATACGTGTGTCTGCCCATGTAACTGTTGGGACTATGAGGTCAGCTTCGTTACTGGCTGAAGTAACGAGCTGGGCGGAGCTGCAGCCATTACACCTCTGTCGGACTGCTGGGTTGGGCAGCTCCTAACAGAGAGCAGTTCCTTTCCCACTGCTTTTCTCCTCCACTCTTTCTGTCAGTGAGATGCCAGGGAGATTTCCATGTGCAAAATGCATAAGATTGATGTTCCTATTGGTTCAAATTTTCTACCATGATTAATTACCTCAGTTACCTAATATATGACATTCTAAAGAAATACCATTTTAGGAATTGCATAGTACCTGCCATATAAAATTCATAACCCTTTAAGCACTCTTTAGCTGGACAGATGAACATTGCAGAATATAAAATGATTAATTGTGTTTAAAAATGTGCACCAATATTTATATAGTGCAATAGGATGACATAACAGTTTCTGGGAAAGTGAAAAATGGTTTCTGCCTTGAGGAGTTTATAGTCTAAACTTGGATCTGACAAGGTAAGCGATTGCAAACAAGAGAGCATGAGAGTTACAATAATAGGAAAGTTGCATTTGCTATTTCCTCCCTTTCTTGTTTACACTTGTTCCCGTCTTTGGGAGCAGTTTCTAATTACTTAATTGGTGTGAACTTAAAGTTGTTCTGTGGTGAAGTACTCATATACACTAAGCATGTGGAAATGAGAGGAGATGATAAAGAAAGGGATAAGGAGAAACACAGGACAAGAGGAAGTTAAAGAGAATAAAGTAACTGGGTGAGTAGAGAGAGAGTCATGAAGAGGGAGGTGGAAAGGAAGGATAAAAAATAAGTAAGGTAAGGAAAGGTCCTGCAAGGTCCTGCGCATGGGTCAGGGCAATCCCAGGCAGAAGTACAGACTAGGCAGAGAACGGATTGAGAGCAGTCCTGAGCCCAAATACATATGTGGAGGCCTCTGGACAAACCTCTTAAGAAAGTGGTAGAATAAGCCAGAGTGGGGTGTCACCAACCCCTTCCAGTTACTAGTGCTGTTGGGAGTACAGGGACCTATAAAGGAAGGTGGAGCTTGCCCTTTGCCTGGCTCATAGATTTTGTGCAGTTCTGTAATTACACAAGGGCCCTCTAGGGCAGTGGCCTCCAAACAGTTTTGATTGTTCAGTCCTGTCAATAAAACATTTTTGAGCACATACTCCCAGTATATAGAAATGTATTTATTTATAAATTATATACACTTACTACTGCAATATGATATTATGCACATTATAAACCATACAAAACTCTTAGAAATTAAAAAAAAAAAAGGAGGAAAAGATGAAATAAACACTCTTATTTTTTAAAAATTTTACTTATTAATGATACAAAAAATATTTTCTTCCCAAACCCCAGTGAATTGCATACCCCTTGGGATGTAAGCACCCCAGTTTGGAGACCACTGCTCTGAGGTACCATTAAAGGATGACAATCTATGGCAGTAATATACATTTCGGCACTAAGGCTAATCTACAGTTCTTGGCTCAAAGCGATATTTTCTCTTCTGGAATTATGCTTTAGTACTACCAGTAGAACAAAGAAAGGCAGTAGAACAGAGAAATTGCTCTATAAATTGAGAAATGGTAATTCAGTGGGATCCATTTCCTGGAAAAACTCCCTTATGGATTGAAATGTGTGTCTACAGTAAAACGTGAGGGATCTGAGATAAGAAAGACATTCAAAACTAGTGAGTAAAACGGGAGAAGCTTTTTGCTAAACCCAGGTTGGAGCTAAATATTGACAACATTCAATCTTTGCAAATGGTTAGATTCCTAGCATGAACTACCCTTTCATGTTAGTAATTCATGATTCTGCTCTAGCTTCCTGTGATTTATGGTCAAGAAGAATCTACCTACAGTGGAAAGCATGGTATATATTTTGCAAAATAATTTTTGTAAGCCAGTAAAATGCCACAAACTTAGCAGGCTCAGAAGAATATCTAGTTTTCATCAGTGTGTGAATAATATATATAACTGATGTAAGATAATAGGGAAATTTATTTGTAGAAACATTTTTGTGTACTTGCTGTATACTAAGAAAGTTTGTTTTTAAAAAGTCTAGACAAGAAGGTGAAAAACCATAATGAGAATGATAATAATATGGAAGAAAAAAAAAAAAGTGTGCAAATTCTCACTATATACATTATCTTCCAAATGAAATCTGCCATACATTGCCTGTATGGACAGTATCCAAAATTACAGTTAATGAAAAACCCACTGTCAATCAAAATTTAAAATCACGATTGAACAACTTGCCTTGGTTAGATTAAAAAGTAAATTTGAACTCTATACACAATTCAGTATGTTGTGAGAAATGCTTTCTATACTTTATAGGACAACATTCAGACTGTGATAGATCAGTGAGAGAGTATAGTTTTTAAAACAGCCTGTAGAAGATTAAAATTTATTTCTTTATTCAAAGTATATCCTGGTTGTTCCTGTAAAAATATAAAGCTCACTGGACCATTGAAAAAAAAATATTACTTCAAGAGTAGATCCAATAGTATGAATACAAGTTGATTAGAATTTATTAAAAAATCAAATTTAAAGTATATTCAGATTATTTTGGGAAGAAAATTATTTCAGTTAAACTTGCAGTTTAAAACATAAAATTATAATGTAACAATGAATGGCTTGGAAACAGTTGTAATGTAAGAACTAACCAGTGAAGGCTACAATTCAAGGTTATGAAAAAGCATTTTCTTGATTTCAGTCACTGGCATAGGAATAATATCTGGAATTTAATAGCTGGACTGCCATTAAAAAAACCAACCAAACAAACAAAACACCCCCACAAACCAAAAACAAACCAAAAACTTTTTGTTAAACCAGGAGTAAAACTTTTGTCATGTTACAATAAATGTCAGATGCAACATCCCATAAATCTAAGTAAAACCAAGATCAATCCTACATACTTTTCCAATACTATTCTTACAAGCTGTTATGCGCTGGTTTATAGCTAGTTGATAATCTTGAATAGATATGGTTTTGTTACATTGCCTTTTAATTTTTTTCTCTTGCAAATCATATGTGACAACAGGAAAAATATATGTAGTTGTAATTTTTATTATATTTTCAAAACTGGGCAGTGTAAGACTATTTTATATGTGTATGTGTATAGATAGATCATTTGGTGTTCTCTAAAAACATGTAAAAAGGAAAACATCAATATTTAATCTCATCATATTTGGGAGTGATGTCTTATATTACTGTAACTCCTTCTTAACAGATTTTGCAAATTACTCTATTGTACAACAGGATATGAACATTTCCTGCTTTCCTGTTTCAGTAATGAGAGGCAATTACTGCAGGAAAAAAACCCCACAATAATCATGCTAATCAGCAAGATGGATTTTCATACACTAGCCTAAAAACTTTATTGTAATTCATGATGGCAGCATGTAATAAAAATTCCTAGGCCACTCTATGAAAAAGAACAATAATACCTTTCCCATAGTTATTTTTCTGGTTGTTCTTATAAGAACAAAAGAACAGCTGAATGGGTACAGAGCAGTCCCTGTAGTCACTGCACATGATTATGAAAAAGTACAAGAATAAGATAATGGTATAACAATATTTCTTTGGTAAATCCTCCAAATACTTGGCAATCAACAGCACAGGGAATTCTTGAGCCAAGGTCATATCTTCTGGTTTAATATGTCTTGATTGACTTCTTTTTCTGTGACTTTTCTTCTTCATTCTAAGAAGATTTCCTTGGAATTTCTAAAGTGTCTTAATGACACACAGAAGACAAGATTTACTGAAACAAATTTGGGAAAATAGAGCCATGGGTGTAGAGGAAGAGAGCAAGTAACTCTAGACAACCAAATGGTATCTCTCTGTGGAACAAGATTAGTAGAAGGCTTGTGACTGATCTCTGGCACTAAAGACATCTTTTTTTTTTTTTTTTTGGCATGTCAGTTTCTATTAGTAAAAAACTTGTAATCTTGAGGAGGGAGTCTCAAATTATAGTAGGAAATTTCTTTATCTCAGGAAAAGCTTTGCAGTCTCTGTTAGAAGTCACTTTTGCATACTGAAGAGAGGATAGAATAGAACTGAGCCTTAAGGAAAATATAATTGCCCATTAGGATACATAGAATGACATGGGAGAAAATTGTTCAGCCATTCAAACATGGCTACATCTATTCTCATCAGGATCTACAGAGATGTCAAGAGGTTTGTTACCAGTGGTACTGAAGGAGGTTGATCCATCTTTGTGAAAGAGCCAGGCTGATCTTTCTCTCTTGTACAAAGAAGATCATTAACTACAAAAATACACGTGATTGCTTAGGTTAGCTATTCTTCTCCATTTGCTCTTCTCATGTAGAAGACAGGAATTTAGATCCTGATTTCTGCTGAATACAAACGTTCCAAACTCAGCATTAATGAAATATTTAGGAAACATAATGCAATCAAGACACATTCATTGTTCTGAAATAGGCCATGAGGCCGTGCAGCTGATGAGCTTAATGTAAACTTCCTGACTAATTAGGTCATAAAGAAACCTCACTTATATCTTCAGACTGCAGCCCATTACAAAATTCCATCTTATAAAGTAAATAATATTAATGAACTAGTTTCAGGATGTTTTCCATGCTACAAAACTGCTTTTTTCTAACAGCCAGTTAAAATGATTAAGTTACATTCAGGGTTGCCAGGACACTGCATCTGATAATGATGTTTCTTTATACCACAGCACTACAGACTTTGAAATCTAGTAGATGCTATATAAATGGAAAGGACAGACAATCCTAGCTTCAGTTTCTTAGGAAGTTCAGTGAATTCTGTGTTCACAGACAGCTGTGCCTGAGTGGATCCCAATGCTGCTTCTTGTAAGATCAAACCTGTATCAAGTCTGTTCTTAAAGTCAATGAAGCTTTAAATCAATATGTGGATTTTCTGAGGTGAATGATTAGTACATAACATTTTGTATAACTTTGAATGTACAGTTGCAAATAACCTTGCACTGAAAAGTAATTTTCAGTGTCATGCTGACATTCTATCGAAATCCTAATACATTTAAATTGATATAAGAATGAGAAATCAGTGTCTTTTAGCATATTGTGTTTTCATAAGAACACTAGCTTCTTGTGATTGGCATCTGTAGTAGTTGCAACTGACTGCAAGATAGTTGCAAGTAGCGTTGTGCTCTTGTTTGCACTTAGATTGCACTTAAAAGCATTGTAAATTGTGTAGAGGTTAGGCCCTGGCCTAAAGTTGGGTTAACCCAAAAAAAGATAAGAAACTAAAGGGCATGACATGACTTTGGATGAGCATGAGAAATAACAGCATAGCATTGCCATTTAGCACTAGCCCGGGTGACCTAGCCAGGTTCTCCTCTTTTCTATTGCATTTGCATGGCAATGTTTTGGTAGCAGGGGGGCTACAGGGGTGGCTTCTGTGAGAAGATGCCAGAAGCTTCCCCCATGTTTGACAAAGCCAATGTCAGCTGGCTCCAAGATGGATGCACTGCTGGCCAAAGCTAAGCAATCAGCGATGATGGTAGAGCCTCTGGGGTAATGTGTTTGAGAAGGGGGAGTGGGAAATTGTGCAATTGCAGTCAAAGACAGGAGTGAGAATGTGTGAGAGAAACAACGCTGCAGACACCCAGGTCAGTGGAGAAGGAGGGGAGGGGGTGCTCCAGGTGCCGGTGCAGAGATTCCTGGGCAGCCCGTGGTGCAGCCCATGGTGAGGCCTCCTGTGCCCTGCAGCCATGGAGGGTCACAAAGGAGCAGAGACCCACCTGCAGCCTGGGGAGAACCCTGTGCCAGAGCAGGCAGATGCCCGAAGGAGGCTGTGACCTTATGGGAAGCCCACGCTGGAGCAGGCTCCTGGTAGGAACTGTGACCTCATGGAGAGAGGAGCCCAGGCAGGAGCAGGTTTGCTGGCAGGATTTGTTACCGCGCAGGGGACCCAGGCTGGAGCAGGCTGCTTCTGAAGGACAGCACCCCATGAGAGGGACCCACATTGGAGCAGTTCATGAAGAACTGCAGTCTGTGGGAAGGAGTCATGTTGGAGAAGTTCATGGAGGACTGTCTCTGATGGGAGGGACACCATGCAGGGACAGAGTGTGAGGAGTTCTCCCCCTGAGGAGGAAGGAGTGTCAGGGACAACGTGTGATGGACTGACTGCAACCCCCATTCCCTGTCCTCCTGTATTGGTGTAGAGGAGGTGTTAGAGAAATTGGGAGTGAAGTTGAGCCCAAGAAGAAAGGAGGCTTGAGGGGAAGGTGTTTCAAGATTTGAGTTTAGTTCTCTTCTACTCTGACTTGATTGGTAATAAATTAAATTAAATTTCCTCAGGTTGAGTGTGGTTACCTGTCATGGTAATTGATGAGTGATCCTTCCCTGTCCTCATCTCAACCCACATGATGTTCATGATATTTCCTTTCCCCTGTCTAGCTGAGGAGGGCAGTGATAGAACGGCTTTGGTGGGCACCTGGCATCCAGCCAGGGTCAACCCACCATGTATTTGAATCACCACTGCTAAGTATAATGACCTACTAAGGAGCCCGTAAAGGATTGAGGATCCTAAGATGTCAAGAGGAAAATTATTTGCAGTCTCTTTGTGATATTTAATGTGTGCAAAATAGCAGAGTATGAGAATCAACCCCAGGAAGAGGCTCTATTTTCAGAAGAAGCCCTGTGACCACGTATATCAGTTAGGTCCTGCTTACTCTTTTGCTTTATTTTACTATTATCTTCAAACAGCCTGTTACTTGCCAAAGTCTTTTCTCTGCTAAAATGCACAATGTTTCATGCTGCTCAAAAACTAATGTTATAACAGCAATTATAGCTGAAGAGATAACACCTAAGGTGTTTGACCTTATCTAGAATTATTTTATTGACTAATACATTAATACTTCATGATGGTCCTACTTAGTGATTACATAACAAAGATTATACCTGACACTTCAATTCTGTAGCCAGAAGGCACTATTTCTGCATGTTTGTCATGCTGTAGAAGAGTTCATCTATTGATTCTTGTCTCAGTGTCTTTTACAATAATTTTCTGTAAGAGCACAATAATTCATACTGTGTGGAGACATGGTTTTTATGTTCAAGGAAATCATAAAAAATTATGATTACATTTTGACTTACTGATTGTTTTTGCAAAATTGTATTTTCCTCTTTTATACTTTCCAGAAGGCATTATGTCTGCATCTGAAAGCCATCCACCTACATTATAATACATGCTACCTCTATTTTCTGAGGGTTATGTCCTGCAAAATAATAAATACTTTGGCTCTGATCCTGTAGAGCACTTACATTCATGAGATATCACACTTAAATCAAGGGAATGTCTCAAACCTACGGAGATAAGGACATGTTTATGTGGCTGGTTTACATGATTTGTGGAATTAAAATATATAAGAATATGATCAGTTTTGTTTAAGCCAAACTACCCAGATTCAGAACAAAATGTTATTTTGTATTTAAAAATACTTTATTTTTATAAAAGGACTACATCCATGGTGTTAAAGCTTGATCTACCACAATGACAAAGCTTGGCTACTTCGATAAAATTCCTCAATATCTGTCATATGTGTGTCAAAGAGTCTGGCATAAACTTTGCTTTAACTACTTTACATAAGAAGTGGGTCATGTAGTGGAGTGTACTCCCATCATCTCAGAGAGGCTCAGGCAATTAGCACTTAATGCCAACTGTTTGGACTAATTTTATCTGTTCTGTGCTGCTCAGGGATCTAGATATCTCTGTCTATGCTTGCTATACATTATGCAATACCAGTCTGTTTGCTGCCTTCACAGCTTTAGTATGATCATTTTCACAACTAAATCATCTCTTTTCCCCCTTTCTGGCAGTTAATTTGAAAATAATGTATTTTATCCTTCAAAGATTGTTTACAGAGTTTTCCGGCAGCAGACATTAATTCAGATAGAAGCACCATCTCCAGCGGGTTTACTCATCTGAGGAACTACCAGTGTAAGTATATCAATACCTTCTCCAAAATCTGCCTGTAGCTAAAGCAGTCCAACCGTTGTCTCTGCAAAAGAAACCATTTACTTACTGAAAAATTCTCAAGTGCCGTTTAGCTGTATTGTATTTATTAGCCTTGAATCTCAAGAAACTAGTGGTGATATGGCAAGTTCTGTGCAAAAGTTATGTTTGATTAAGAATAGATAGATATAGCTTTGGTTGCTGTGCAAGCTTTTGCAGTTCACCTCTTTACCAGCATTATCTTTCAAAGTTTGGATCACTATCAAGTTTATACTATCAAACATGAGAGATGAGTATGATGTGAGATGAATGACCTTGGCACATGTCAAGTCCCAAATTTATCCAGTATACCTTCTAAAATAGTGTATAAAATTGTCTAGCATTCTTCAGTTCTTCCTTAAGAGAAAATATTGAATGCATATGTTTTGACAAGCAAGGTCTACCTCTGAAAATTCAAACCCACAGTGTTTTGTTTAGTTTCATGTTCAGTCCTTTCTACGTGGCCTAAATTCTGGCAACGACCCCCCATGTGTTTATATGAACATGGGGTCATATAAAGCTTATTTGTCTCAATCTATTTGCATGTTCAGGAGTTCACATCCATAAACTATGCCCTCAAGGATCAGCGTATTCAAAGGTAGTGACGGCTGAAGTTTGCATACCAGTGGAGGGCCAGGTGAGGCACTTGACAAAACTTGACTAGAACTGGAAACTTTTATTCCAGGTCTTGAAAAGTTTCAACAATGTGTAAGTGGGAGGTATAATGAAAACTAAGGCATAGTTAAAAATGCACCAAGCAAAACCCATTTGACCCGTTTAGCTTGGTTTTGAGAAATGGGTATCATATATTGATTGTGAATAGCATCAATTTTTTACTGTTGATAGGAATTGTGGAAAATGTGGGGCTACTTTACTCTTAGTGACTCTCTTCTTCCTTCAGAGAAATGCAATAAAAAGGATGGAGGGGCTAGAGAGACTGATTTATTAGAGAAGAATAAAAGACTTACGTATGCATAGCTTGGCTAAATAATGATTAAGGGAATTTCACTAATGCTAGAAAATGCTGCTTAGCAAACAATCCTGTAATGACAGAGAGTGGGACTAGATGTATTATTTATTAATTGTGTTGCAGTTGTGCCTAGTGGGCCCTGTTATGTTAGCTAATACACAAACACTCAGGAGGAGACAATGCCTAAAGAGCTCACAGTGGGATCCAACGGGCATAACAAGCATTATTTCAGAAATATGGTCTGGTTTTCAGTGTTTTGAGATCAGCCCATTTGTAACTCTCAAGAATTCTGTAATACTCCTATACAAAAGGCAAAACTAACTGTCCAACTAACAGGATACAGACAATGAAAATATTAGACAATGAAAGTGCTCGTTGTCCGTGCTAGTCATCTCCACAAGTGAGTAGCAAAGCATAGCAAGTGGAGATCCAGTTTAGTGTTGTTATAGGTTTTCATGGCAAAGTATTTTAATGTGAAAATAATGTTTTTATTTGAAACACCACTGCCCTTTCCACAATGAGTCAGAACTTTATTTTCTCTACTTCTCATATACTTATATATAATGAAATGTAAGCTTTCTTAACACCATCTTCTGATTGTTCAGGTTCACATAAAACTATGTGTTCATCACAGGTTCTCCTGTTGAAGCCAGCTCCATCTGAACTCCATGCTGGCTTATCACCATGGTGAAACTTGACCTCCAATGCAGCCAATAAACCTCTCTTCCAACATCTGTGCTGGTCAGGAGCCATCAGCTGCAGAAGAGAGGTCTGGAGCACCGTGAAAACGGACACAAAGCCAACATGGACTCACTGTGCCAAGAGGGGGAGCAGCCCTTACTGTCCACTGCTACAAGCACTGCTTACCTCCACAGCACAATGCCTCAGGTGTCCCAGAAGATCATGACCAAAAATGAACCATCAGACAATTAGATATTTGCCTGTGAGTTAATAGGAATGACACAGGAACCAACACATTATCTAAACCAAGAATTTTCATGCATGTTATCTCTTTGCAGACCAATCCAACGCAGACAGGCTTAGAGTTTAAGCTTTTTATCCTTACAATTAGGCTTTATTGTCCCACAACATTTATGTCATAACCCCTCCTGAAGAAGTAATGGATGGCTTGCCTTCTGCTAATCTGAAAATAATGTTTTTACAGTACAGAAAATTCAGAAGTAATTTGTGTTCAGAGTGGAAAGAATACTTTAATTTCTCTGCAAGACAGATGTTTAGAAAGCCTTAGAGTAAACACCAGTACCATCTGGATGACATGTCACCCTACTCAGATGGAAAATTGCTACTTAATAGTGGCTATGGGCACAGTTGTGTAAAAATACCATTAAATTTCAGATTAAACAATGTTGGAAAATCCATTTAAACTACCAGTAACTACTTCATCATTTCCAGGAGGTTGAAGAAAAAAAAGCCAACTATGAAAATTAGCAGAGTTTGCTATAATAACAGAACATGACTATATTCAGAAGTTATCAAATTCATGAGGAACATTTTCTTTCAAAAGATATTTTAAATGTGCTAAGTGAAAATATTGCTGAAGAAAGATGCAGCTTGTATTTTTTCTTCTGGCAGGTGCACTAATTGCTGCCTCTCATTTTTCTAATAAAAATAGAAGCCATATTGTATAAGAAGGATATGTGGATAAGAAAATCTATTATTTGTTAGAAGATAAGATTTTGAGATTAGCTCAGATCTAGCTTTAAGACCCTACCAAGAGAGCTGTGTGTGTTGTTTAACAGGAGCTTTGGGAGATAAAACATGTAAGTTGCATCCACTGTTTTTTCTATGGTCAATTGAATCTCTAACCTATCAAATAGCAAAGTTTGAAATAAATAGAAACTATTTAAAATTGCTTAGAAACTACATTCAAAGGCCCATAAAGGAAGAATAAATATTTTGCTACTGACCCTGTTGACACAGCCAACACCTACAGTGGATGATGAAGTATTTTTCTAGCCATTCCCAAAAATAATACCCAGAGAAACAGAATTTCTAGGAACGACAGTCCAGACTTGCTCTGATTCAGGTTTTTGGAATACAAGACGACTGTCTCATAGTGGCAGTGAATGAAGTGAAGCTGTTGTAAAGCTGAGAAGGAAAGTCCTCAGGTGCTCCTTGGCTTCAAGGCACATTTCTATTTACAGCAGTTTCTCATTTCCAAGGACTGAGCTTTGTATATACATTGGCTGTGCAGTGAGACTCCAGTGTTCAGCTAAGGACAGCATCTCCTTCCTTCCCTTTCCTGGTGCCCTGCAGTCCAGCGGTCAGCACAGCCTAACCCTGCTGCATGCTTGGCTCTCCCACTGAACCTTGACAGAGAGCCTCCTTAGACTCCCACTGCCAGCATCTGTGCAGCCATCCAACTGGTTTCTGCACCGTCTGCTGCTCCATCTGCCACCCACCACCAGAGCGGGAACATCTTCCTCCAAATACATCTAGGGAAGCCTGATTTGTAAACCTAGACAATTTTTTCTTTTCTAATGCAGAAGAGTACCCCTAAATAATTTTTTCTTTACTCTAGAAAGAGAATAGTGCTGAAAAAGACGCCAAGGTATAGATGAGGGTCTAATGGTAAGTCTATCACTTCTGGAGAGGGAAATATCCACTGACAACCCAAATTGTCCAGCTGGCTGGGTCTGAGCTGCTGACAGAAATCTTGCTCTCAGTGTCTGTGTTCACCAGCAAGAGGACTGTAACTTCTGCAATCTCCATTGAAATACTACATACAGAAAGAATCTTCACTGGCTTTTCTGTTAGGAAAACACGGAGGGGTATGTTAAATTAAACCCAATTGATTTAAAGGCTCTTGTTGCTAAACAATAGTTATGTCATAAAAGAAAGAGCTATTAGAATCAGAATGCATCAAAACATTTAAGTGGGTCACATGCTGAAAGCTGACTAGTAGGGCTTAATGAATGCTAATCGTCCCTGCTAACTTTTGCTGCAGATTTTCTGAGTTTAAAACGTAACAACTGTAATAATAACAGTTATGCAATATTTCCTAACTTTTGCCCACAAGGCAAACTCGGATCACGATAGAAAAGCTGTGCCACATTCTCTTTTTATTTTGCCCTTTCTCATATAGATTCTGCAGGGTAAATTTCCTTTTCCTACATGCATATACTTATGTTGCCACGAGGTTGATACTCTGGTCTGTATGTGGTGGCCTCTTGTTCTGCACAGTGATTGGTAAAAGAATGGCTAAATAGTTACAACAGCATTTCAAGACTGACCTATGAGTATTTCTATAGTTCATATTGATAACATTTACAATTTCATCCACTTTTTCAGTAATGTATATGCATTTGGATAATAAGTTGCTTTTGTTAGAATTACTGCCTTTAAGTCAATAACTCGCAGCAGTTGAAACAACAGCTAAAATTCTGGCTCCTTTGGTTTGCATTTCAGAATATTGTTGTACTTATTGTCAAAAATGTCCTGAATTCAGTGTGGAAGTATCTGGATTGAAGGATAATTGAGCCGCATGCAGGCTCAAACGTAGCAGTGTGTTATAGAGCTTACACCATGTTGTCAGACCCTTCCAGTGAAACACATCTGCCTTCTCTGCTTTGCCATAGCCTAAAGCAGGTGACATATCTGAGGGCAGCACCGTTATAGCCCTTTTAGTGCATAAGTAGGCTTGTGATATGCTTAAAATGCTTCAAACTGCTCTGAACACAGATGGAGGCGTGTTAAATTGATTGATCTGTGCTGCTTCTTGTGTGGTTAACTGGCTTAACTCCAGGGCACATAAATTCCACCTGTCCCCTAAGAGACTTCCTGCCCTGAAGAGTAAATTCCCTTAAAGAGTACTTATTTCCAGTAGAAAGACACTTCTTCTGCCAGGGGTTTTTTAATTTTCTCAGCCCCACTGAAGATCATGATGTAAGTCATGTAATCAACATGACTTCGATTTGCTAGCATGTGCTTAGAGCGTACTCAGCATTAGGCTTCAGATTTGGACTGATATTTAGATGACACATGGGATTTTGAATTATGTTAAAAAGGTATACTGGACCTTCCACTTGATTTCTTTTCTTTTTTTTTTCTAGAAATGTAATATTTACCTCACTTTTCTTCCTGTTCCCAGATGATGATTCAGTGTTATGATCATGTATTGTGTAAAAGTTATCAGGAAATTCGAGTAGATAGTTAAGAAAACCCTAAAACCCTAATCTTCAAGAAGGTTTCCTTCCTGAAGAATACCCAGCCTTCCGAAATGTTTCCCAAGAGAGTGTGTCAACCAGGTTCCTAAAGAGGCCAGAGTCAGCCATCCAGAAGTCCAAGGTAGCAGTTCTGCTGATCCTTCTCCTTCTCTGAGAATGGAAAATTTTATTCTTTTGTGATTGCTATGCCCAAGATGGCCTCAAACCATCATAGCACCCAGAAATCCTTCTCTGTTCACGAACAGCAGGTCCAGCAGATGCCTTCCCTCGTTGTCTCACCCATCAGCTGTGTCAGGATGTTACATTCCTCACACTCCAGGAACCTCCAAGACTGTCTCCTCTCTGCAGTATTATATTTCCAGCAGACATCTGCTAAGTTGAAGTCCCCCACAGGAACAAGAGCTAGTGTTGGTGAGACTTCCCTCAGATGGTTATAGATACTTAGTCTGCCTAGTGGTCTATAACAGACCATCTTGTCCTTCTCCCTGATTCTTACCCATAAACACCCATCCTTATCATCATCATCATTAAGCTCTAGACCCTCAAAACACTCCTTAACATACAGGGCTACCCCACTGCCTCTCCTTCCTTGCCTATCCCTTTAGAGGAGTTTATAGCCTCTCATTGCAGGACTCCAGTTGTACGAGTCATCCCACCATGTTTCCGTGATGACAACTATGTCATAGTTTTCCCGCTGTGTAATGGCTTCCAGCTCTTCTTGTTTGTTTCCCATGCTGCATGCATTGGTTCAGATGCACTTCAGTTGGGCTACTGATCCCACCACCTTTTTGGGGGAGAAGCTAATTTCTATTTGACCAATATCTGAGTCACTTCCGTGGTTTCTAACAAATCAGTAGCCCTTGCATCTTTGCTGCCGCATGGATCTCCATCACTTATCTCCACTGAGATGGCCGATCAAAGGACCTTGTGTGCTGGGTTCAGCCAGG